>NC_092741.1:121851111-122154141 GCF_047496795.1 Chiloscyllium punctatum | reverse complement strand
GACCCAGTTAATATCCCGGGGATCAGAGCGCAAGCGGATTCGCAGTAGGTTAAAATCTTCTAGGAGAAAGTAAGGACTGCAGATGCTGGAGATCAGAGCTGAGGACTGCAAATGCTGGAGAACAGAGCCAGCTCTGATCTCCAACATCTGCAGTCCTCACTTTCTCCTAGAAGATAATATCCTGGGGACCCAGCTTCATGTTTCCAAACCACTCCCCCATTTAGGAAATAGTCTATGACTCTTCTTCCAATAAAAGTGCATTGTCTCACAACTTCTCATATTGCATTCCTTCTGATACTTTTTTGCATGCTCTCCTTGCCTGTCAAAACCTTCTACAGGCTCTCCCCTTCACCTATCTTTGTATCATCTGCAAACGTGGCAACAATGCCTCAGTTCCTTCGTCCATGTAAGGTATAACATAAAAAGTTCTGGTTTGCAACACTGAACCCTGCAGAACTCTATTGGTCACTGGCTGCCATTTTGAAAAAAAACCGTTATCCCTACTCTCTGGCTCCTGCCAATCAGCCAATCCTCTCTCCATGCTTCAAAAATCTGGAGCATAAAGGCACTTGGAAGTTGCAAGCTCAAGATTCCTTAAGGTTAACGTGCAAATTCAGTTGACAGTTAGGAACGGAAATGGAATGTTACCATTCATTCCAAGAGGGCTAGAATACAAGAACAGAGATGTACTGCTGAGGCTGTATAAAGCCCCATTTGAAATATTGAGAGCAGATTTGAGTCCCTTACCTAAGGAAGTATGGGCTAAATTTGAAGGGAGTCCAAAGGAGTTTTACAAGAATGATCCCAGGGTTAGTGCTTTTCATATGAGGAGCGATTGAGGACTCTAGGTCTGTACTCGATGGAGTTTCGAAGGATGAGGGTGGATCTGATTGAAACTTGCGGAATGCTGAGAGGCCTAAATAGAGTGCATGTGGAGAAGATGTTTCCTAGTAGGATAGATTAGGACCCGAGCGCACCGCCTCAGAGTGAAGGGTCAAGACTTTAGAACTGAGATGAGGAATATTTTCAGCCAGAGGGTGGTGAATCTGTGGAACTCATTACTGCAGAAGGCTGAGGAGGCCATGTCTCTGAGTATATTTAAGACAGATAGGCTCTTGATTAAGATGGGGATCGATTTTACATGGAGAAGGCAGGAGACTGGGATTGAGAAACATATCAGCCATAATCAAATAATGGAAAAGACTCTGGGCCAACGGCCTAATTCTGCTCCTGAATCTTATAGACTTAAGGACTGCTTCTTCCCTATGATCTTTTGAAAACATTAATTATAGATTTAGATTTGAACTTGACGGAATCATTCTTAAGGGCACGTTATCCTCATGCTGCTTCGTTAAATTTATATTCCTTTCTCCACATCTGTGATGGGGTTAAAGTTTTCTTAAAACATGAGATTAAGATATGAGAATTTAACCATTGCTCCTTGGCATGCGATGGTGTTACTAGCACTGAATTTCCGTCCTATTAACTTCCTGGGGGTTACCATTACCCAGAAACTGACTGGATTAAATACAGTGACTACCTAAATACAGTGGCAACAAAAGCAGGTCAGAGGCAAGGAATCCTGCAGCTAGTAAGTCGCCTTCTGATTTCCTAAAACTTGTCTGCCGTCTACAAAGCACAAGTCAGGATTGTGAAGGAATACTCTCCATTGGCCTAGTTGAGTGCAGGTCCAAACTCTCAAGAAACTTGACACCATCCAGGGCAATGCAGTCCACTTGATTGGCACCGCATCCAAAAACATTCACTCCCTTAATGGCTGATGCTCAGTAGCAGCAGTGTGTACCATCTACAAGATGCATTGCAGAAATTCACCAAGGCTTCTGAAAGGACAACCATTTAGAAGAACAAGGGCAACAGAAACATGGGAACTGCACCACCTGAAAGTTCCCCGTAAAGGACTCCAACAACTGGAGAGCTCTAACACCCCATCAATTGTGCTGCTTTGATGTCAAGAACATCACTTCAATCTCACCTCTGGAATTCTGTTCTTTTGTCCATATTTGGATCAAGACTACAGTAGGGCCTCAGTTGAATGACTCCGACAGAACCTAAACAAAGCACTAGGAATTGGACTATTGTTAAGTAGGGATTACTTGCTAGCACAGTCACCGTCCATCACTTTGCAAATGATTGAGGTCAGGTTGGGAATAATTAGCCAGATTGGGTTTGTTCTTTTTGTTGATAAGAGATTCCTTGGCAAATTTTCATATTTTGTGTAGGTAAAAGTGTTGGATTTAACTGGAGCTTGCTTCATGTCTGAGGGTAAGACTAGTTGTGGAGCACATGTCTTGAGTCTTTCAGCAATAGACCAGTTGAGTGAGAGGGCGAACATTCGGCAGATGGAATGTAATTGGAAAAATGTGAGGTTATGCATGTTGCTCAAAAAAACCTCCAAGTAAAGGGTTGCCCATTTAAGATGCAGAAAGAATGTTTTCTCAGGTAATGAATCTGTAGAATTCTTTGCTGCAGAAGGTGACCACAGCTAGGTTACCAAGCATATTCGAGGTTGAGATTATTAATCAGGAAATGGAATCAAGGGTTTTAGGAATAAGGCAGGAAAGTGGAGTTGAAGATTAAAAGTGCAGTATTGATCTAATTGAATGGCAGAGCAGGCTTGAAAGGCCAAATGGGCTACTTCTGCTTTTGAATCTTGTGGTCTAAAGGTCATTTACTTAGTACTTCTGTTGGAAATGATCATAAATGTTTCAGCGTGTCTTTTATGTTGATGTGCTGGGTTCCCCAAAGTTGAAGAAAGGGGAGATTTAGTATCTGTCTCCGGCTAGTTTAATTGCCCACTATCATTTCTTGATTATAAGTGGCAGTGCTGAAGATCATTGATCTGTTCCATAGGCTGTGGGTGTACATGACAGTTTAAAGGGTTGGTTTGGAGAGGAATTTGTTAAATGTGTTCAAGAAAATTTTCTTCATCAATATGTACCTGTTCCTACTAGAGAAAGAGCACAACCTGTCCTTCTCTTGGGAAATAAGGCAAGGCAAGTTACTGAAGTGTTAAGTGGGGAAGCACTTTGGGACCAGTGATCACAATTCTATTAGTTTTAAAATATCTATGGAAAAGGATAGGCCTTGTATAAAAATTAAAGTTCTGAATTTAAAGTGAGGTCAATTTTGATGGTATGAGACAGGAACTTTCAAAAGTGAGATAACGAGAGTTCAGAGGCAGCCTGTTCCTGTTAGAGTGAAGGGTAAGGCTGATAGGAATAGGAAACAGTGAAAGAATAGAAATATTGAGACTGTGGTCAAGAATAGGAAGGAGACATATGTCAGGTGTAGACAACTGGAATCAAGTGAATCTCTTGAAGAGTATAAGGGGAGTAGGGGCATTCTTAAGAAGGAAATCAGGAGGGCAGAAAGGAGATAGAAGATAGCCTTGGCAAATAATGTTAAAGATAATCCAAAGAGATCCTACAAGTACATTAATAGCAGAAGAACAACTAGAGAGAGAATAGGGCCCTTTAAAGATGAATGAGGTTCTCTATGTGTGGAACCACAAGAGATGGGAGAGATACTGAACAAATATTTTGTCAGTATTTACTGTGGAGAAAGATATGGAAGCTAGGGAACTCAGGATATTTAAAGATTGATGTCTTGAAAACAGTCCACATGACAGAAGACCAAGGTTTGTAGCTCAGGTTGAGGTTTAGGGTGTAGGTTTGCTCGCTGAGCTGTAGGTTTGATATCCAGACGTTTCATTACCTGGCTAGGTAACATCATCAGTGGCGACCTCCCAAGTGAAGCGAAACTGTTGTCTCCTGCTTTCTATTTATATCTTTCTAAAAAAAACAGTGCGCAGATTCCTCAAGAACAAACCATGACAAGCAGACAAAACACAGCCAAAAACCCTAACCACCTTACCATATATCAAAGAAGTTTCAGAAATGACAGACAGACTACTGAGACCCCTCGGAATCCTAGTAGCACACAAACCCACCAACACTCTCAAACAAAAACCAACAAATTTAAAAGACTCAGTACAACCCATGGACAAAACCAACGTCATCTATAAAATTCCATGCAAGGACTGCCACAAACACTACATAGGACAAACAGGAAGAAAGTTAGCCACCAGGATACATGAACACCAGCTAGCCACAAAAAGACACGACCCCCCTCTCCCTCGTAGCCCTACACACGGTTGAAAAAAAATCACCATTTCAACTGGGACAACACATCTATCCTGGGACAGGCTAAGCAAAGACATGCCAGAGAATTCCTAGAGGCCTGGCACTCTGACCACAATGCCATAAAGAAACACATAGATCTAGATGCCATCTATCAACCCCTCAGAAAACGAACAGGAAATGACAACACCACAAACCCCAGGAACCCCATCCAGGAGAAAGATATAAATAGAAAGCAGGAGACAACAGCTTCGCTTCACTTGGAGGTCACCATTGATGATGCTACCTAGCCAGGTAATGAAACGTCTGGATATCAAACCTACAGCTCAGCGAGCAAACCTACACCCTAGATGACAGAAGAGGAAATGCTGAAGGTCTTAAAAAAACATAATGTTGGATAAATCTCTGGGACCTAATCAAGCATATCCTAGGACACCATGGGAACCTAGGGAAGAAATTGCAGGCACCTAGCAGAGACTTTTCTATCATCTACAGCCACAGGTGAGGTGCCAAAAGACTGGGGGTGGGGTGCTAATGTTGCACCTTTAGTTAAGAAAGGCTGCAAGGAGAAGCTTGGGAACTATAGAGCAGTGAGTCTGATATCAGTGGGTAAGTCGTTGGAGGAGATTCTGAGAGATAGGATTTACATGTATTTGGAGAGGCAAGAACTGATTAGGGATAGTCAGCATGGTTTTGAGTATGGAAAATTATGTCTCTCAAACTTGATTGAGGTTTTTGAAGGTAAGAGTGAGGGCAGAGCGGTAGATGATGTCTGTGTCCACCTTGGTAAAACCTTTGACAATTTCCATATGGTAGACTGGTTAGTAAAATTAGATCACTTGGAATTCAGGGAGAGCTTGCTAACTGAATATAAAATTGGCTTGATGGTAGGAGGCAGAGAGCAGTAGTAGAAGGTTTCAATTTTGGACTGGCAGCCTGTGACCAGCGAATTTCCACAGGGATTGGTGCTGGGTCTACTGTTGTCATTTATATGAATGATTTGGATGAGAATTTAGGATGCATGGTTAGTACATTTGTGAATAACATCAAAATTAGTGGAATAGTTAACATTGAAGAAGGTTATCTAAGATTACAAAGGGATCTTGATTAATTGAACTAATGGGCCAAGGAATGGCAAATTGAGTTTAAGTTGGATGAATGAGAGGTGTTGCATTTTGCTAAGGTAAACAAGAGTAGGACATACGCAATTAATGATAGGTCCCTGGGTGAGTGTTGTCAAATGGAGAGACCTATGGTTTCCGGAAAGTGTGTTACAGATACTAAGGCTGTGAAGAAAACAGGAGCAAATTAATGCAGATGCTGGAATCTATACTGAAAACAAAAAATGCTGGAGATCACAGTAGGTCAGGTTGCATCTATGGAGAAAAAGCAAGCTAATGGTTTGAGTCTAGGTGACTCTTCATCAGAGCTCTGAAATGTTACTTACTGTCTCTCCATGGATGCTGCTTGAACAGCTGTGATCTCCAACATTTTTTGTTTTCAGTGGTGAAGAAGGTGTTTGGCACACTTGCTTTCATTGCTGAAACCATTGAGTCTAAGAGTTGGGACATCATGTTGCTATTGTTCAGGATCTTGGTGAGACCACATTTGGAGTGCTATAGGCAGGATATTATTAAATTGGAGAGAGTGCAGGAAAAATTTACAAGGATTTTACCTTGTCTGGAGGGTTTGTGTTTAAGAGGCTGGGGCTTACCTCACTAGAGTGTAGGAGGTTGAGGGGTGACCTTATTGAGGATTATAAAATCATGAGGGGTGTAGGTAAGGTGAATAGCAAAGTTCTTTTCCCTAAGTTGGGGAGTTCAAAACTGGAGGGAATTGTCTAAAGTGACAGGAAAGATTTAAAAGGGACCTGACAGGCAACCTTTTCACACAGAGGATAGTTCATATGTGGAATGAACTGCCAGGGGAAGTTGTGGATGCAGGTATAGTTAAAACATTTAATGCTATGATTTTATTGTAGACAGGATGACAAAGCAGGACCTAAATATTCTTCAATTAGAGTGGGACCCGAACCCCGTGTTATTGGCATATTATACTGCACCTACAGTTGAGCTAACTGATGAAGCAATATACCTTGCCTTTTATGATATTGGAAAGTATGAATATAGGACTTGGTCATCCCAAGGACTATGTATTGGTCAGTCTTATCTGTATTATCATGGATTCATCCACAACAGGCAAATCAGCACCTACTACACACTCAGTCTGGCAACTGTGCCCTACATGACTGTCAGCTTGTTCAGTAGTGGTATTTTAAGCCATTCTTGGTGATGGACCAGGAAATTTGCCACCCATAGCAAATTCTGGTTCTTGCTATCCTCTGTGCTTTTTTCAAATTGTTTCCAATGTAGAGCAAGGGCAGTAAGTAGTAATCATAGGCCTTTTCCTTTCCCATTTTGACCTGATACCATGTGACTGTTGAGAGTCCATTTTCAGGATTTTTGGGACCACTCCATCGTGACTGCAAGCCATACATTCACGTCTCTGGAGTTTTATCCTACTGATGAGACATAATGTACCCAGGAATGGTGATGGAACAATCCAGGACATTGGTTTTGTGATATGATTTGGTATTTTGTTGCATCTAGTTTGTGTGAATATTCTTTAGACGTACCATGTGGTAACTGATGATAATGAGTTTCCTTTCACTAATTATATGTGCAAAGTAACCATTGCCATTGACTGCTAGAAGATAAACCTGAAACCAGACTCCCTGAGGTTCTCTGGGGACAAATTAAAGTTATTTTATCATTCTGGGATGTTGTTATTAAAGACTATTTTGAAAGATTATTAATTTTCCTCATTTCCTGTATCAAATGAATTTGGTTAATTAATAAATGTAATTAATACAAACCAACCTTCATTTTGTAGGGAAAGATTGTACTTTGCTTTTCACCAATTTTAACAAAAACGTTTATAAATCTTTTTACTTGAGTATATTTGATGAAGTCAGTAAATACAAGACATTGCACCTTATATTTAAAGGGTACATACACTGTGGGTAGGGTAGGATGGGTATAATGCAACAAAGTTCAGAGGCTATCATTCTCCAGCCTACTGCACTGTATCACATTATAATGTGCTGTCCATCAGGATCCATCAAAAGAAAGTAAACTAATCATTGAGGTGTAGGCCTTGATTAGAATGAAAAGAGTTGAGTTGGTTTTAACATGCCATAATATTACCATTTCTGCTATTCTCAATATATTTCCATTCATTGTTAAATTATCTTTATCTCTCATTAGGTTACCCAGGTGAGCCACCCTGATCTTATTCTCTTCCTTATGAAATATCTGATGGCGCTGGTTGTTGGAATTCCTTCTGTATTCTGGGTTGGCAGTAAGAAGACCTGCTTTGAATGGGCTAGCTTCTTCCATGGACACAAGAAGAAAGAGTGAGTGCACCTGGGGCTCATGGCCTGGCATTTCTAATGCTGCCGTTTTTTTCCCACTGCCTGCCCTGTCTGGTATCTTTAGGTGGAGGAAGGGTATGAATGGGAGATTTTATGTCCTGCTAGAGGGGAGATAGCAGCACCTCCAACAATGCAGTGGTTACTCAGTACTGCAATCAACAAAAAATGTCAATCTTTCTGACTGCTGCAGTGTTTACAGTGTATTACAATCTGAGAGACCAATAGCTTAAAGAGATATCTGAATATCTAGGGGCACGGGAAGGCTCACACAACAAGATTTCAAGTTTTAGCACTGTTTTTTACAATAACAACAAAACTAAAAACATTGACCAACCTTTTTTTTAATGTTTACTTTATACCACTTGTAATGTAATCAAAATCTCAAGCACAAATCTATTTTACTCTGTCCTTTCAGTGAACACTTTATTCTACAGAGACTAATCCAAGGCTATTTCTCATTTTGGATAGCATATTTCCTTTTTCCTTACCCAGTTGAATAATGCCTTATCCTTGAGCTGATTTTCACAGTGAGGGTTACCTTGGCAATACCTTCCTTTCCAAAGCTAAGTGAACCTTCCTCATTTAAAACCTCACAAATATGTTTCTTCAATCTGGGAATGAATTCCTTGCTGAGTAATTAGACAGTGTGTTTTCTGTTTCACGCACAGAATTAGCTGTCTTTTTCTGTCTCAGTTGTTACCATTATAGATTAGATTCCCTACAGTATGGAAACAGGCCCTTTGGCCCAACAAATCCACACCGACCCTCTGAAGAGCAACCCACCTAGACCCATACCGCTACTCTATATTTACCTCTGATTAATGCACCTAACACTATGGACAATTTAGTATGGACAATTTAGCATGACCAATTCACCTAACGCGCACATCTTTGGATTATGGGAGGAAACCGGAGCACCTGGAGGAAACCCACACAGACACTGGGAGAATGTGCAAACTCCACACAGACAGTCATCCAAGGCAGGAATCGAACCCAGTCCCTGGCGCTGTGAGGCAGCAGTGCTAGCCACTGAGCCACCGTATTCTTGCAAACTGACCTGTCTGAGAGATTCAGGAATGTCTTAAGAAACCTGCAACCTGATGTGACTGAAGTATTCTATATACTTTTCCTTCCTAAAGCATAACCCAGTGTAAATTATTGCAGACTTCCAATGTCTGATCTATATTGGAATTAAATAGACAGTTCAAAGTATAACTTGCCACAAAATGTAAAGTTATTAAAACCTCCATGTGAGACTTGGAGACCAAACGTCTACACAGTCATCGCAAGTGCTTTTGCCATCATTTACAGGTCTGTAAATCTTGTACCTTCTTCCCAGTGGAAAATTCTTGGACCCCCATAAGCCTTATGTCACTGAAACTTATGGTCAAGTGGAATTCACAACAGGTGGCATTCCCCCTTTCATTTTACCCTAAATTAAAGAGAGAACCTCACAACAGAATAAACTTTATATTTGTAACATGTGGACTGTTAACTGAAGGCCTTCTGACCATTACTGACTGATCCATAGCTGTTACAGGAAGTATATAGCAACTCCATTGACCTGTTGAACAAAACTAGTCATTTGGGGTTCGACTCACCTCAAAACCTCCAGCATTTTCTGTACTTGTGCCTGGAGAACCATTGTTTGTTTCTGTCTGTACTGATGAATGAACAAGTGAAATTTTGTAAATTTTAATTCATCTCCTGGAAGGTCAATCAGTCCAGTGAGTCAGTGTTCCTGATACAACTGCCAGCACTAATCTCTCTTTGGAGATTTGTGTGAATTTGATGGGTCGAATGACCTGCTTTCACGCTATAGAGATTCTATGAAGTTCAGTAGGTATTGTTCACTTGAAAGAGATGTGTGGAACTTACGACACTTTGTACAGAAAATGTCTGCACTTCTGCATTGAGAAGTAAGTTCCTTCCCGTGGGATGTGTTGGAAGGAGGCCATTCTGCCGCTGAGCATGTACCATGGCTGATCTGCATCTTAACTCCATTTACCTCCCTTTTCATATCTTAATATCTTGCCTACCAAAAGTCTGTCAATCTTGAACATTCCAATTGTAACCCAACGTGCATGGCTTATTTTTGGTGAAAATTCAAGATTTTCATGACTGTTTTCGTGGGGAATTAAATGCTTCATAATTGACAGTTTTGACTGACATGGCTGTAGTTTCAAGTTGAGGCTCCCTCATTCTAATAACTTTGCACTGCACCCTTTTTGTGGCTAAAACACACATGTTTTGACAGATTTAAAAACCAGAGCTGGAATCAGAAACTAATCATTAGTAAAGGTTAATTTTAGAGGTGGGAGATAACTGAAACCTAATAGTTGGCCTGAGAATTATCTGTACTTTAACTGGATTCTATAATTGACCCAGATCTCCTGCATTTCTCTTTTCAGTTCTGTAAATGAGAGCCGCCAAGTACTGCAGGAACCCGAGTTTGCGCAGTCATTGTTGAGAGACCCCAACACCCCAATCATCCGCAAATCCCGAGGTACCTCTACACAAGGAACCTCTACTCATGCCTCTTCACAGCAGCTTGCCATTATGGATGACCAAAGGAGCAAGGCCGATAGTGTCCACAGTAAACTCAGCAGTTACCATGGCAGCCTACACAGATCAAGAGATGGCAGGTGAGTGGAGCCAGTTAGGAATCCCAATCTTCATTAGCAGTCAATGGGGTCCAGTAGTCCACACTAGATTCCAGTCTCCACCATCAGTGCTCAAACAGAAGACTGTCATTGAACACTGTTTTATGGTGCTTTCAAATATCCATCAACTTTGCTGTTCTGAAGGCCCCTGACCCCTTTAGCCCACAGTCTTTTATAAATTCTTGCACAAACCTGCTATCTATGTGACGGTTAATTGGAACCTCTGTCATTGTTCTTTTGCCAGATATACACCATGCAGCTTCAGAGGTTTGGATGAGCGGTTGGTGCATGGTAGTCTGCCGAGGCTCAATGACCAATCCCGGCAAAGCAGCCAACACCGCCTGAATGATCAGTCCCGGCAAAGCAGCATCAGGGACCTGACAAACCCAGCAACTCATATTACGCATGGTACCAGCATGAACCGGGTCATTGAGGAAGACTGCACAAGTGCCTAAACATAACCTCCTTTCCAAGGCAAAATGAAGGAGGCAAAGGGAAGATGGGCAGAGCCGTTTACAAAGCATTTACAAGAGAGAATTTGTTTTGTGGCAGTTGTTACAATAGGTCAATGGCAGATAAATAGATAAAGGTCTTGTTAATCGCAGTTTCATCTATTGTCACTAATGTTGGGAAGGAGGTTTAAATAGTTACTGACATAAACATGATGAACTCCTCTTTGGAACAACAAAAGTTTAGATGTATTTCAACTGTCACAATCAATGTAAAGGCGAGAAAGAAGGAAGTCTTCAAGGTGGCATCTCATTCCTAACAGAGAGCTGTTCGTTTTGGCTATTCTGTAAAACTGGGCAGGTAGGAAGCTTAGATTCATCTTCAAGGACAATATGATATGATTCATAATGTAAAAAAAAACTTCTTTTTATATCTTTGCTGAGACATCTTTAAATGAACATGTACATTTTTTATGCAAAATTTGACATCATGAAGACACCATTCTCATGTCTGGTCAAAAGGATCATTGGAACTATTTTTATTAACTTTATGGCAGAGATGGTAAGAATATTAATACAAAAACCTGTCAGTTTTCAGAACTCCCATCTCCATGAGATTAAATTCTATTATTAGAAACTGGATGCACGGTATGAAAGAAACAATGAAACGAAGTGATTAAAGTGTAGATATATGTTGCATTTACTTGAAATGAGATAGCTTTTGTAAAGGGGCTAATGCAAAATTTTTGTTCAGTCTTTATTTGTGTCAGGACATTGCAATGCTACCTCACAATGTTCCTTCTAATATTTGACAGGACAGGAAACAGATGAGGCAGTTTTGCCAAATAATCAGTTACTACACAGGGGCAGGGATAATGGATAGATAAATGGAATTGTGACCTAAAATGCATATTTGGCATGAACAACAAATGCTGGCCTTGTCAGTGATGCTCACGTGCCATGAAAGAATTCTTTTAAAAACACGGAACTTGTTAAGTTGGGATGCAATACACATCCAAGTTATTGTTATACCTTGTGATGGGGAAGCTTAATGATCTAGAATAGTATTGTTTCAACCCCTCTCCCAACACATGCCAATGCCCAGCTCAAAGATAAAAATAATATGGACAAATGAATAATACTGCTGACAGAAAGTATTCCACCTGACAAAGCACTCAAGCTCCATTCCATGCTTTGGGAAGAAGATCTAGGCCTACATTGTTTTATGAGTTAAGAAGTGTTAATACTCGAAATATTGACTTCTCCACCTCTTGATACTACCTAGTTTCCTGTGTTCTTCCAGCTCCTTGTTTGTATAATTTGGATTCCAGCATCTGCAGTTTTTTTGTCTGTAACCAGGTTTATACCACTGTGAAGCCTCTTCAAAGGATGCCCACTTTGAAGAGATTCTCTGCCTCCATCAGATGTGAACTCAGTGAGTTCCTTTCTCACTGCCTCACTGCTGTGACCTCTTCAGCCCTTCAGCTCTTCAACCACACTGTGAAACAACCCACTACTACAGCCACATGACCTACCACATCAACCATCTCATCCCTCAGGGCCAACAGGTACATTTTAAACCCTCAGTAATTGGACCTACCTTAAATGCCTTCATAAACAATTCTCTCTCTGGATCCTCCACTCAACCTTCTCTGCAATGCACCAGCACCTCCATTCCTTCTCCTCATTTCACACACCCCCCACCCCTCCAAAGTCTCTCTTTCCTAAACTTGTGGAGGACCTCTACTCTTTGACACAGAAACACATGCTCAACAAAGGGTTTTTCTGTTTAATATCGGACATTAAAAATTGTAAGTTCACAAGAGTCTCCTTTACTCACCTCCAGTCAGAGAAATCACTTACCATTCAAAAGCCACACCCTGTTTCTGACCACTTCCTGCCCCCCACGCTGGTGCTGCCATTACACATATGCAGACCTCATCCAGCACCAGGCCTCTCCAGTGTAACACCACTTCTGCTTCCAGTTCCAGTCCAGCACCCAAGCCTTTGTATCCATTGCACAGACCCAACCATCCATTCTCTGCTCTGTACAATTCCTCAAACGCTGCCTTGGATTCCGCCAACAAAAGGACTGGTACTTGTCTCAGCTTCCCTACAACATGCACCTCCACTCTGGATTCTTCCTCCCCCGCCCCAACTCTCCCATCAGCATATGGACACTGATCACCCAGGGTCATTCCTGGGTCCTCCTGCCCGCCTGCAGCTAGCCAACACACCTCTCTGTCCTCATCTAACCACCCTGACATACTCCCTACCCTTCCACCTCTCCTCCCTACCTCATCTTCCCCACACCCCTCCGCACATCCAGTCCTCCATCCCACTACCCTCCCACTTTCCTTTCCCTCCAACGACTGTTCTCACACCTCCCACCACCGCACCGCGTTCAACCCTCATCTAACATATGCTATTACCCTTCCAACACTCTCCTTTAGCCACCTCGAGAACTCTCCAAAACACCATACTTAAGCCATGCTACATAGACACCATATCCCCCGACCTCAAACCGTCTGAGACCGAACAGTCTGTCCTCAGAAAAGGGCTCCTCGTTCGTGCTCCTCTGCCCCCACTTCAACGAATTAGTCCTCACCTACAATAACGTTTTCTTCAATTCTTCCCACTTTCTGCAAATCCTGAGGGTGGCCATGGGCACTTGCATGGGCCCTGGCTATGCCTGTCATTTTGGTGATGTTGAACATGCCCTCTTCAGTACGTACACGGGTACTGTTCCCTAACTCTTCCGCCATTACATAGATGACTGCATTGGTGCTGCATCCTTTGCCCAGGCTGAACTGCAACAGTTCATAGTCTTCGCTAACAATTTCCATCCTGCCCTCAAATTCACTTGGTGTATCTCAGACACTTCCCTCCCTTTTCTTGACCTCTCAGTATCCATTTCTGGCAATAGTTTATGTACTGAAATTTACTATAAACCCACGTTCCCATAGTTACCTGGACCACACCTCCTACCATCTTGTATCCTGCAAAAACTCCATCCTGTTTTTCCAATTTCTCCTCCTCCATTGCATCTGGTTTGATGAGGAGACATTCCACTCCCAAGCATCCCTGTTGTCCTCCTATTTCAAACAATGCTTTTTTCTCTTCCCCCCCCCCCCATCATCCAGACAGCCCTCCACTGCACCTTTTTCATTCCCTGCTACACTGCTGTAAACCCCCTACCCCCAACAGCCCTGAAGAAGGGTTAATACCTGAAACGTTCACTTCACCTCCAGATGCTGCCTGGCTTGTTGTGTTCTTCCAGCCTCCTGTTTGTCTGCTGTTTTATGAGTACCAAGAGGTTGCTGCACTTTCAGAGGTACATTAATCCTATATTCTCCCTTAGTTGTACAAAAAACAAAATCCCACAACAATGTTCTATAACTAACATCATTAATATTTCTGATCATTGTCATATTAATGTCTGAGAGATCCTGCTCATACATATTTTGCTATATTTCCTACACTACAACCATGATTACACTTCAATTGGCTGTAAAACATTTGAGGATGTCCTGAGTCTTTGAAAGGTATCAATACATATTTCAAAACAGTTTGATCAGACTCAGTACATTGTATAAACCTGCATGTTCTCATCCCTTTGTGATCTCGGCTGGAATAGTGATGTATTTAGAGAATTACGGAATGCTTACAGCACAGAAAAGCCAATTGCTGTATCATGTCCATGCTGGCTCAGAATTAGTCAGCAAATCCCACTCCTTGCACATTTCCCCATAGCCCTGTGTTTCTTGTCAAATAATTATCCAATTCCCTTTTGAAATCACTGTTAATCTGCTTCCACCAACCATCAGGAATACATTCCAGATTCTTAGCACTCACATTAAAAGCTTTTCCCCAATGCCTTTCTAGTTTGTTGTTAGTCACCTTAAACGTCCTCTGTTTTTCAATCTTCTACCAACATGAACACTTTTGTCTATTTATTCTTCCTGGAATTCTCAGGATTTTGAATAAATCTATGAAATCTTCTGTCAACCTTAAATAAAAGCAATAAACTGCAAATGCTGGAAATCTGAAATAAATACATAAATCAGCATGTCTGGGAGCATCTCAACTGGTCTCTCATTCCCAGAGTCATTTTTGTAAGTATTTGCTGTACGCGCTCGAGTCATTTCACATGTTAAAGTTGCTCCTTTTAGAGTTGTATTCTCTGTATTGTTTCTCCTTGTCTTTCCACCAAAACTTGTCATTTCATACATCCACATTGAATTTCACCTGTCACTTATCTAGCTATTCCAATACTGTCATCTATGCTCCTTTACAGTTTGTCATGATCCTCCTCATAGTTCACAATGCTTCAAAATTGATGTGATTTTCATATTTTGAAAATGTGCCACGTGTAAATCTAGGTCATGAATCCAGATCAAGAAAAGTTATGGCCTTAACACTAAGCAAAGTGTACCTTCAACCAGGCTAAAACCAATTATTCACTATTAATAGAGTCATAGAGATGTACAGCACGGAGACAGACCCTTTGGTCCATGCCGACCAGGTATCCCAACCCAATCTAGTCCCACCTGCCAGTACCTGGTCCATATCCCTTCGAACCCTTCCTATTCATATACCCATCCAAATGCCTCTTAAATGTTGCAATTGTACCAGCCTCCACCACTTCCTCTGATAGCTCATTCCATACACGTACCACCCTCTGCGTGAAAAGGTTGCCCCTTAGGTCCCTTTTAAATCTTTCTCCCCCCTCACCCTAAACCTATGCCCTTAGTTCTGGACTCCACCACCCCAGGGAAAAGATCTTGTCTATTTATCCTATCCATGCCCCTCATGATTTTTTAAACCTCTATAAGGTCACCCCTCAGCCTCCAACGATCCAGGGAAAACAGCTGTAGCCTACTCAGCCTCTCCCGATAGCTCGAACCCTCCAACCCTGGCCACATCCTTGTAAATCTTTTCTGAACCATTTCAAGTTTTACAACATCTTTCCGATAGGAGGGAAACCAGAATTGCACACAATATTCCAAAAATGGCCTAACCAATGTTCCCTGTACAGCCCCAACATGATCTCCCAACTCCTATACTTGGTGCTCTGTCCAATAAAGGAAAGCATACCAAATGCCTTCGTTCATTATCCTATTTACCTGCGCTCCAAGATCTCTTTGTTCAGCAACATTCCCTAGGACCTTACCATTAGGTGTATAAGTCCTGATCTGATTTGCCTTTCCAAAATGCAGCCTCTCACATTTATCTAAATTAAACACCATCTGCTGCTACTCGGCCCATTGGTTCACCTGATCAAGATCCTGTTGGATTCTGAGGTAACCTCCTTCGCTGTCCACTATACCAGCAATTTTGGTGTCATCTGCAAACTTACTAACTATACCTCCTATGTTCACATCCAGATCACAGAGTTCTGTATCCTGTCACTCAGACAATTTATTTTTCACATCAACATGTTCCTTCTATGGACTTCAACTTTGCTGACATGTATGTTATTTGACATTTGCTCAAACACCTCTTGAAAGTCCATGTAGACCACGTCAACCACATTATCCTCATCAATCATTGTTTTTTTTTGATGAAGTAACAATCGAATTCAACATGACTTGTCCTGAATTAAGGAAAGCTAGCAAAAATTCATCTGTCTAAATTCAGATTATTTCTGAAGCCTTCACACCAATAATGTGAAGGGATTTTTTTTTCTGCTGCAAAGATCTCAGAGGGCCATGTATGGCAGTGGCTTCTGAAACTGGTAGTCTGATTTGGGAGTGGCATTGGGACCCCAGTGCATGGAACATCCAAGCTGCTGCGCAGCAATGCAGCTTGGAGGAAATACATTGGGAATTATCCATAATTGCTGGGTTTATCCTTGCATACTTTATTGAATAAGACTATGACATTGGCAGTTGTCCAGTCTTCTGGCATCACCTACATCTAACAGGGATTGGAAGGTTGTATCCAGTGACTCCACAATTTAAACCCTTTATCCCCCAGCATTCTCCAATACATCTGATTTGGTCCTGATTACTTAGTAAATTTAAATATAGCTAGACTTTCTAATAGTACTTTACCATGTTTTCAGCTGTCCATTGTCTCAACTGTCTCCCCTGTCCCTACGACTTGGGCAGTGTCATCTTTGATAAAGATAAATGCGGAGTATCATGTAGTTCCTTCATGCTTTCTGTCTCTCTATAAATTCACTTTTTAGTCCCTAATCAATCCTGTTCCTTTTTCCAACCTAATCTGCTCCTGCAATCCTTTCTAATTGATCCTTTTTACATCAGTTGCCAGCCTTTTCTCATACTTCCTGTTTGCTCTTATTATTCTTTTCTGTCTATATTCAGCTCGGTTCTCACTTGGTATATGACATATGTCCGTTTTTGTTTCTGTTTCATATCAGTATCTATTATTCTTGTTACTCAGTCCTTGGTTTCCCTGTATTTCTGCTTTTGTGGGGGATGTGTCAACTGTACTTGAACTGTCTCCTGTTTAGGGACAATTACGGTTTTGCCTAACCGTCTTTGTAGCTGGCCCTTTCCTAGTGAATTTTTTTCATTCTAATTGGTTCTTAGTAATTTCAATTGCTAACCTAGGTTACTATGATCATTGAGTACTAAAATGAAATCCAAGTGACTATCTTTGTTTTGACAAGTCTGCTTGAATCATGGTTTAATTATTCTAACCCATTAATTCAGAGAGGAAGTTCATGTAAATCCAAACAAATCAATCTGATGAATTTGACTTAACTTTAAAGAGATTTTCTACCTGTTGCACATCATTAACCTACTTCATAATGGTCCAGCGTTTTTGTTGAAGTTGACTCTATGTTCATCACCTTCAGATCGTCCACCTGATTTCTCTTGTACAATTGCTAAATAATAATGCCTTTATTTTCTGACATTTTAAACAGGTCAGAATTTGCCTGTTTAACACTTAGGTATTCATTCATCAACTTTAGAGATCTAAAAATCTTCACTGGCTGCAAAGAGTACATGCTGCCCTCGGTGACTAAGTATTTAACTTGATAAAGCTGTCCCAATATTTGAATATATCCAGGATTTTTTTTTGACATTCTGGACAGTAGCCCATAAAATTCTGTTCACTTTCCCTTAAACATACATCTTACGTAGCATTGTGATTTCCTACAGAGTCAATTTTATTAAATTCTTTTTCATTGCTAATTCTTGTTCTCCTATTTCCCATGTCTTGACACAGGAACTTGTATCTCTATCATTCCTCTACCAATTTTTAGACTTTTCCAAACCCAAGCTTAGCTTTGTGGAAATATCACTATTTCCAACAACAATGTTTTAGACTTTCAACTTCAGTGTTACCATTAGTCTTTTGTTTGTTTTAACGTTGCTCATCTCTGTTGTGAATGGTGCATGGCATAGAATGCTTATAAAAGGAAGAATTAATTCTCTCCTCTTTCCATTCCACTTCCCATTCTAACTTAGTTCCCAAACGTAACACTTAATCTGAATTGCAGCAAGTGAAGGTATGTTACAAGAAATGCAAACAGAAGGGTGCATTAGATGACAGAAGAAAAAGTCAATGTTGGGAATTTACAAAGAATTGTCAAAAAGAGGTAATGCATAATGAGAAATTGTAGGTTTCTTAATTATTATTTCATATTTTAAAAATTTTTTGGGCAAGTTGCAGTAGCTGCACTTGAATGATGTGAAATACAGAAAGAGACTTGCATTATTTACAATGAAACTTTGTGCTGGGTTTAGTTTACTGATTAGTTGTTGAAATGGGGTGAAAGCAGTGGCTAACTAAGTGCAACTATTTCTACCCTTTTAATTACTCAACAGATACCATTGGAAGCCACCAAGTGTAATATATTTGCCCTGAGGCTGATTCAGAAGCAATCACCAACCTGATACTCCTTCTGGCTTGTGCTCAGTTTCCCACTTTGTATAGTTAGATGTATAGACAAGTCGTCTGTCATGTTAGGAGCAGATCTGATGGGGTACTTCTGCCAAAACTACAATTCTGTTTGATAATCTATCCACATTCGGATCAAAGTGGTGAGCTTGGCACATAGGAGTCGCCATCAATATATTCTTTTTTCAAAGTGGTAACTGAAAACCATGTTCAGGAATTGTTCCTCCTCCCAACATTAACATTACTGGATTGTTGAAAACCATTGTCTTTACCATCAGAAGCAAACCAGTGGTAGAAAAGATATATTAGATGGGCCGTTGTCAAACATTAAAATGGCAAAGGAAAAGAACTTGTAACTTGCACTTGCCCCATAAAGAACCTTTTTGTTTACATTAGAATTGTGTGGATGTTTTAGTTAAGTCTTTTCAGTTTTAGCACTTTAACTGTGATTGTATAGATGTTGAAATGTAGAGATGGTAAATCAGACTTTTTTGAGAACAATAGATTTTCTAATAAAATAATTAAATCATGATTTACGTTCATATTGTGTGATTGCAATCATTTATTAATTTGTTTAGTTGGAATTTTTGACTTTTAATCTCATTTTGTTGCAGCTTTTGATTTTTATACATACTGGAATGCCAGAACAATGCATTAATATTCCATATGAAAAACAGCTGCATTTACATTTAAAAAATCATTGTGTTTCAGATAGTGATTTGCCAGATATACTATCCATTTTCAGAAATTGACAGAGGCTAAAGGGTAAAAAAAACCCTTGGAAGAAATTACCCCTTGTTGAATAAAATATAGCTGGACTTTAAATGGTATAAAAAGTTAATAATTACTGTTAAAGTTAGTAGATCTGAAATAATTTCAGATTTATTGACTGTAAAATGAATCTATTATACTAAATTACCATTTTTTATAAGTTCCTTTGATAGTTTGTTTCTCCCTTGACTTTATGCCTGAATAATAGTTGTTTATTAGTACAGAAATTAAGAATTGCTGAAAAAATACATACTTGTGAAGCTTTTTATCCTGCACTCATCGAGGTGATTCACAGCATTTAAGAAGCAAAACCAAAATTTATACTGCGCGAGAGGAGAATGGCAGTTGATCGGACTCTGATTTGTACAGGTAATGCCATGGAGAATGCAGCTCTTAATGATTGATAAATAATCACAAGGCTTTGTTTCAGTCATCTTATCGTGAGACTCTATTCCCTTGTTCCAGATTTCTCACCTTCTCCCACTGAGCGGAAATATCCTTCCTGCAACTACTGTTTTTACATTGTCGCAGAGATGTACAGCACGGAAACAGACCCTTCCGTCCAGCTCGTCCATGCTGACCAGATACCTAAATTTGCCAGCACTTGGTCCATAACCCTCTATTCATATACCTATCCAGATGTCTTTTAAAGGTTGTTATCATACCAGCCTCCACACTTCCTTTGGCAGCACATTCCACACGTGCACCACCCTTTGGGTGAAAACATTGCCTCTTAGATCCCTTTTAAATTTTTCCCTCTCACCCTAAACCTATGCCCTCCAGTTCTGGACTTGCCCACCCCCAGGGAAAAGACCTTGTCTATTTATGGAGATAACCTTAGTTCAATGAAGATTACAGGAGTGCCAGGAAAAGCACCAGACGTACATAATACAGGACTATTTCCATGCCCAGCAGTAGAAGCAGCAAGTGATGGAGCTAAGCAATTTCATAATCGACAGAATGATGGCAGACAACTAACTCACTGGAGGAGGAAGCTCCACAAATATCCCCACACTAATAATGAAGGAACCCAACACATAATGCAAAAGAGAAGGCTGGAAAATTTGCAATAATCTTCAATTAAAAGTGTCAAGTGAAATAACCTCCGCCTTCTTTTGAGGTCCTCAGCATCACAGATGAGAGTCCTCAGCCAGTTCAGTTCTCTCCATGTGATATTGAGAAAGCATTAGATACTACAAAGACTGTGGACCCTCTAACATTTCAGCAACAGTCTTGATGATTTGTGTTCCAGAACTTGCCAAACTATAGCCCTGCTGTTCCACTATAGCTACATCACTAGCATCAATGCAACAATGTGGAAAATTGGCCAGGTATGTCATGTACTCCAAAAAAAACAAGCAAGATGAATCAGTCAGGGGTAAATGTAGAGTAATAGGGTAGGGGAGTGGCTCTGGGTGGGTTACTCTTGAGAAGGTTGGTGTGGACTTGTAGGGCCAAAGGGCCTGTTTGCACACTGTGGAGATCCTATGATTCACAGAGCAAGCTAATGTTTTGAGTTTAGATGACACTTTATCAGAGCTGCCAATGAAGGGGGCAATATTTATGCAATAGTTGAGGGTGTGGAGTGCTGAGGGAAGGAGGCTGCTGATAATGCATATTAAGTGATCGGAATGTGAGAACAATGGTGTGTCTAACTGCCAAACAGGAAAGAATAGAGAGTCCCACTGGGCTGGGGGATGGGGAGGACATGGTGACAGGGTATGCAACAAATAAAGCTAAAAGAAAGGGAAGGAACAGAAGTGGGTTCACAGTCAGAAGGTGCTAAACTCAATATTAAGTCCAGAAAGTTATAAAGTGCCTAATTTGATTTCTAGCATTTTTTGTTTTCAGTACAGATTCCAGCATCTGCAGTAATTTGCTCTGACATTGTGTTACATTTGCTTTTCTCCAGTCTTTTGGCATCACCTCTGAGTCAAGGGAAGTTCAAAATACTATTGCCAATGCTGTACAAATCCTACTGTCAATTATTTCAATAGCTTTGGATGCTAATCTGGTATGAGTGTTTTATCAATTTTAATTACCACCAGTACTGCATAGGCTGTCTCCTTATCAATTCTTAACCCTTCTAATGACTGGATTACTTCTTCTGTTATCATAGCTTTGGCAATACTTCCTTAGTAAAGACAAATTGGAAGAATTCATTTAATACCTCAACTGTGCCTCTGACTCCATGTGTAAATCTTCTTTTTGGTTCCCAATTGGCCCTGCCCCTCCTCTTGCCACCCTTTTACTGTGAAAGTGCTATTAGCAACTTTGGGATTCCCCTTTGTTAGCTGCTAGTCGTTGTTCATAGTTCTCTTTGCTTTTTTACCTCCTATATTCAACTTGGTTCCCAATTGTATTTTCTACCTGTCAGAAGCATGTCTTTTCTTAATCTGTATCCCTTTTTTAAAAATCCGGGGCTCGTGATTGTTTACCCTACCTTTCCCTTTTGAGGGAATACACCTCAACTGTGCCAAAACAGTCTCCTCTATTGTTCACCTGCAATCTTTGATTCCAGTCTATTCAGCCCAGCTTTGTCCTTGCTCCTTTGAAGTCGGCTCTCTCCCAGTTAATCATTCTTACTCTAGATCATCCTTTGCCCTTGCTACAATCGTTCCAAACAATGAAACAAATAAATTTTAAATGCATTGCCCTCCTCTATGAGCAGCTTTGTTCCCTTGAAACATATCTATCAGTGCCTCCTTTCTTGTTGAATTGGACAAGTACACCTGTAGGAAATTTTCTGTAATACAATCTAGGAATGTTCGCTCCTCGCTGCTCTTTACCACTATATGAGCTATATTTAAAGTCCCCCCATTATGACATTCTGTTTTTGAATCCTGTGGTATATCCTCTGTTTCCAATAAAATTTGCTTGCACTATAATATTTACTTCCAAGTTAGCCTTATGTACGAAGATAAAAACATTAGAAGACAGGAAATAGGCCATTCACCCCCTCCAGCCTGCTTTACCATTTAATATGATCCTAGCCGATCATCAAGCTCAATACCCTAATCCCACCATCAGTGCCACCCACCAAAAACATCCATCACAATATCCTTTGATCCATTTAGCCACAACAGCTATATCTATCTCCTTTTTGAAAATGCAGTGTTTTGGCTTCAACCACTTTCTGTGCTGGTAAATTCCACAGGCTTATAACTCTCTGGATGAAGAAATTTTGTTTTATCTCAGTCCCAAAAGGTTACTCCTTATCCTTAAACCTTGACCTCTGGTTTTGAACTCGTCCACCATGAGGACCATCCTTTCTGCATCTAACCTGTCTTGTCCTATTAGAATTGTATAGGCTTCTTTTGGAGGTCCCAACTACCCCATCCCCAACCCACTAGTACTTCTAAACACATGCATACAATCCTAATTGATGCAATCTTTCCTCATACTTCAGTACTCCCAAACCAGGAATCAATTTAGTAAATCTTCGCTGCACTCCTATCGCAAGAACATCCTTCTTTGGATAAGGAGACCAAAAATGCACACAATATTCCAGATGTGGTCTCTGTATAACTGCAGTAAATATCCTTGTTCCTGTACTTGAAGCTTCTCTTGCTATGAAGGACAACATACAGTTTGCCTTCTTTATTGCCTGTTGCACCTGAACATTTACTTTCAGTGACTGGTGTGTGAGGACACTCAGGTCTTATTGAACATACCCCTCTCTCAGTTTACAGCCATACAAATATTAATCTGCCTTCCTATTTTTGCTACCAAAGTGGGTAACCTCACATTTATCCACATTATATTGCATTTGCCCACTCACTCAGCATGTGCAAATCACACAGCAGCACCTTTGTACCTTCCTCAGAGCTCACCCTTCCACCCAGCTTTGTGTCATCTGTGAATTTTGAGATATTACATTTAGTTCCTTCACCCATATCAATAACATGTTGTCATGATTAGATGTGTTAATGATTTTCTACTGAAACTCTGAGATGGGCTATTGACAATTGATTATCCATAATGCAAGCCTTTTGTGTCAATGTTAACTTTTTTTTTCTCACAGAAGAATTCAAGACCACTCCCAATCTAGTTTTGCATTTTTAGACTCCATCTTAAAAGCAGGGACACTGATAAACTGGTACCCACCAGCTATTTTGTGTTCAAGTTATTGCTAATTGAATAATCTCTTGAATAAAATTACTTTTCAATGTCTCCTTGGATGTGTGCAAGTTGCCTATATTGCAAATTAGCCCCTCCCCTCGCATCTAAGAGTGTATGAAATATTTTTGGTTTAACTTTGCAAGCATTGTTGTGGTCCTTATAAACTGAAGAAGTGGGAAATACACCTTCACTGTTTTAAAAGGAGAGAATTTAAACCTCAATCTATTTATTAGCAGGTATAAGAAAATGGGGAGAGCTTTGTTTTGAAACTTGCAATCTGTCCATAACCAAACAAAATAAGATATTTTCTGGCTTTCATGTGAACTGTATGTGTGGAACTGAATCAGCATTTGCTCTTAATAAGACAAGAACTTGAAAGCAACTTTCAAATATCATAACATTAAAATCAGGGAGTGACAACAAAGTAAGGGAGAAGGTGGATAGAAATAGCCTGGAGTCAAGACAAGCTAAATAATCGCCAGGAAACAATGAGCAGGAGTGAGTTTATTGTGTGCTCGTGATTAAATAAATTAAAGAATTCAACTGAAAATTCCAGGAGATACTTAACATTGTTTGGTGAGTATGGTCTCGTTTAATTTTAGGTTGTGGGTAACGTGGAACTGAAGAAAAGGTGCAGACATGAACTGAAAATATTGTTCTGAAAGTTAATAGCTTAAGAACTTCACCTGGCAGTAAGGAACCATTCTGTAGTAGTATTTTAAATTCCTGATTCAGGGTATCGTGTAGCAGGGCTTGCTCATGTTAATTCTTCTACTGAATGCTCAAAACATAACGTGGATTTCATAGTCAGAGCTAGGAGAAAGTGAGGACTGCAGATGTTTGAGAGTCTAAATCAAACTGTGTGGTGCTGGAAAAGCTCAGCAGGTCAGACAGCATCCAAGGCGCAGGAGAATCGACGTTTTGACATATGGCCCGCCAACTGGAGGAAGGACATCTCATCTTCCACCTCGGGACCCTTCAACCACTTGGCATCAACACTGACGTCACCAATCTCCCCTCCATCCACTTCATCCCAAATCCATTCCTCCAACTTGGCACCACCCTCTTGACCTGTCCTATCTGTCCATCTTCCTTCCCATCTATTTGCTCCACCCTTTCCAATCGACCTATCATAATTACCTCCAACCTCTATCTACCTATCATCATCCCACCTATCTTACACCAGCCGCACCCCAACCCCTATATATCTTTAACCCCCCTTCCTCCTCCACATTCTTGATAGCCAGAGCTAACTATTCTAAATAGGTTTAATTTTGTTAGAATTGGCTGTCAGTGGCTAGGAAAGAATAAACATAGTAACTACAATCTTTTTCCAACTTGTGTACTTTAAGATGATCTTTAAAACCTACATGTTTGACCAAGCTTTTCATCATCAGTGCTGGTATCTCCTCCTGTGGTATTTTGCTGCATTAAAAATACACATGATGTGTGTCGTTTTGTATATAAATTAATTTGCAGCATTTAATTTAGAATAGAAAAGGTTTAAAATAAAGTTAACTATTGAAGATCTATTGTGAAAAGGGACAAAACAAACATAGGTCAGTCCCTGAATTTTGCAAGGGAAAGGATGAGCTCATCCATCAAGTACTGCCCCTCACAAAAAGGACAATGTAGTAGCTTGAAGTAGTCTTTTTATTTTGAAATGGTCCATAAAGATGTGTTCTGTGAACAGAATGATGGTGAATCCTCCTGTTACTTCAAAGAATGAGTGTTCAACAAAGAGACCAACTATTCACCACTGTTCAAGCTGTTGTCATCATTATGCGATAAACCAAATCTTGATTTGAAGATTTAGTTGGCTAATATCATATATGAAGTCACTGTTGGAGGGGTGGGTAAAAGCACTGACTTTACTGTCTGCTAAGTTGTTCTTTAAGAACCTGGCAAATATTGAGACTCTCATGATGGAGCCTTCTACTTTTGGATCTATCCATGGTTGTTACCTCCTTCCATTTACTGTGGCCCAAGTTACAGGCTCTGAGATTGGCTTTCAGGATGTGTTTGTGTTTGAGTTTGAGATGTCAAATGGTGTGGATTCCTATGCTTGACTAGCTGTAAAGTGTCACCCTTGGTATGCAGGAATCCTCCTTGCGAATCATATAGCCAACTCAGCAAAGCTGATCTATGAGACAGGGGAACTAATAGAAGGCAACCAGGAAATGGGATAGGAATTGAATAAATACTACGCATTAGTCTGCACAGCATTTAGAAATATATAGCATCAGGTATAGTCAGCATGGCTTCACAAAGGGGAAATCATGCCTGACAAATTTATTATAATTCTTTTGAAGGAGTAACAAGAAGGATGGATAAAGAGGAACCAATAGATGTAGTAAATTTGGATTTCTAAAAAGGCATTCTCTCAGGTACCGCATGTCAGACCACTTACAGTCATAGAGGTCTACTGCACAGCGAAAGGCTCTTCGGCCCATCAAGTCTGTGTCAGTCAAAAACAAGTACCTAACTATTCTAATCCCATTTTTCCAGTACTTGGCATCTAAATACTTCTTAAATTTTGAGGGTTTCTGTGTCTACCATCCTCACAGGCAGTGAGTTTCACATTCACTCTCTGGTGAAAATAATTTTCCACACATTCCTCAAGATTCTTCCTGTCTACCCTATCTAATGTCTCTCATAATGTCCCTTATACATCTCCATCATGTCCCCCCTTAGTCTCCCCTGCTCCAAGGAAAATAACCCCAGTCTATCAAATCTCTCTTCATAACTAAAAGTATCTAGCCTCGGCAATGCCCTTGGGGCAGCATGGTGGATCAGTGGTTAGCACCGCTGCCTCACAGGACTTGAGTTCGATTCCCATTTTGGGTGACTATCTATGTGGAGTTTGCACATTCTCCCCGTGTCTGCGTGGGCTTCCTCTGGGTGCTCCAGTTTCCTCCCACAATCCGAAGATATGCAGATCAGGTGAATTCGTCATGCTAGATTACCCATCGTGTTAGGTGCATTAGTCAGGAGTAAATGTAGAGGAATAGATCTGGGCGGGTTACTTTTCGGAGGGTCGGTGTGGACTTGGGCCAAATGGCCCGTTTCCACACTGTAGGAACCTAATCTAAATCTCCCCTGCGTTATCCTCATATAATGGGGATTCCAGAACTTCACACAGTACTCTAGCTGTGGCCTAAACAACATTTTATATAGTTTCTGCTTCACCTCCCTGCTCTTAAATTCTATACTGTGGCTAATAAAAGCAACTATCCCATCCTCCTTAACCACTTTATCTACCTGTCCCGATACGTTAAGAGAGCAGTTGATATACACACCAAGGTTCCTCTGATACTTAGATGCTCCCCAGATCCTACCTTTCCTCATGTATTCCCTTGCCTTGTTTGTCCCGCCCAAGTGCATCATCTCACACTTAACCAGATTGAATTCCATTTGCCACTGATCAACCCATCTGACCAGCCCATCTATATTCTCCTGTAATCTAAGGCTATCCTCCTCACTATTTACCACGTTGACACTGTTTGTTCAATCCAAGAATTTACTGATTAACTTTCCTATATTCATGCCCAAATCATTTATAAACACTACACACAGCAACACTGATATCTTAGAATCCCACTGGACATAGCCAGCAAGTCACAAAAACACCCATTGACCAGCACCCTCTGATTCCTGCCACTCAGCCAATTCTGGATCCAATTAGCCAAATTTCCTTGGATCCCAAAAGCTCTCAGTCTCCTGTGTGGGACCTTATCAAAAGCCTTGGCGTATAGACTACGTCGAGTGCATTGCTCTCACCTACACACCTTGGTACCTCTTCAAACATTTCAGTCAGGTTGGTCAAACCTCCCCCTACTAACGTTGATTAATCCCTGCCTGTCCAAGTGCAAATTAATTTTGTCCCTCAGGAATGTTTCCATAAGTTGCCCCACCACTGAGGTTAGACTGGCCTGTAGTTTCCTGGTTTTTCTCTTGCTCCCTTCTTGAATAATGGTACCATTGGCTGTCCTCCAGTTCTCTGGCACCTCTCATGCTGCAGAAGGGAATTGAAAATATATTTACAGCCCAGGTGCTATTTCTTCCCTTGCCTCACTCATCAGCCATTTCATCCAGCCCTGAAAATGTAATAGGAAAGAAGCCCATGGCCTTTGGGATAGTAGATTAGCATGGGTAGAGGTGACAAAATGGTGAGGATGACAAAAAAGAATCTACAGAGGGATATAGATAAATTAGGTGAGTGGGCAGAAACTTCACAGATTGAATATAATGTGGGAAAATGAGGTTATGCACTTTGTCAGGAGGAAAAGAGGAGCTAAATATCATTTAAGGAGAGTAAGACCGCAGAAAGCAACAGCACAAAAAGCTAGAATCCAAGTTCAGTGGGTAATTGGGGAAAGCATCTTGGCCTTTATTTCAACGAGAATATAATTGAAAAATAGGGAAGTGTTGCTAAAACAATTGCATTTTAGTAAAACAATCAAGAACAGGACTTATACAATTAAAAGTAGGACCTTGGGTAGTGTTGCGGAACAGAGACCGAGGGGTTCGGGTACATTATTGTTTGAAGTTTGCATCACATATAGATAGGATGGTTAAGAAGGTGTTTAGCATGCTCGTCTTCATTTTTCAGACCTTGGATATAGGAGTTGGGATGTTATTATTGAGGTTGTACAAGATTTTGGTGAGGATTGTATGTCCAGTTCTGGTCATCCTGTTACAGGAAGGATCTTATTAAGCTGGAGAGGGTTCAGAAGAGATTTAGCAGGATGTTGCCAGAAATGGAGGGTTTGAGCGATAACGAAAGGCTGAATAGGCTGGGACTTTTTTCACTGGAGCATAAAAGGTTGAGGGGTGACCTTATAGAGGTTTATAAAATCATGTGGGGTATAGATAAGGTATATGGCAGCTGTCTTTTCCCTGGAGTGGGGAATTTCAAAACTAGGGGGAATATTTTTAAGGTGTGAGGAGAAAGATTTAGAAAAATAATGGGCAACTTTTTACACAGACTATGGTTCATATGTGGAATGAACGTACAGAGGAAGTGGTGGACACAGCTTCATTTACAATGTTTAAAAGACATTTGGATAAGTACATTGGCAAGCAATGTTTGGAGACATATGGGCTAAGCGCAGGGTGGTAGGAATAGTTTAGTTGGGATTGTGGTGAGCATAGATTAGTTGGACTGAAGCATCTGTTTCCATGCTGTATGACTCTATAAAACTACATGGCAGTCCAGAGAAGGTTCACTAGATACATCCTAGATAGGGAGGAATTTTTGTATTAAGGGACTTTGAGTATATTGGTCTGTCCTTGTTTGGAACATTTTTGTATTCATTCATGAGCTGTGGGTGTTGTTGGCTAGGCCAGCATTTATTACCCATCCCTAACCGCCCAGAAGGCAGTTAAGAATCAAGCACATTGAGCCAATAGAGATGTATTGCACGGAAACAGATCCTTTGGTCCAACTCGTCCACACCGACCAGATCTCTTTGCCTAATCTAGTCCCATTTTCCAGCACTTGGCCCATATCCCTTTAAACTCTTCCTATTCATATACCCATCCAGATGCCTTTTAAATGCTGTAATTGTACCAGCTTCCACCACATCCTCTGGTAGCTCATTCCAAATGCGCACACCCTTTGTGTGGAAAAAGTTGCCCCTTAAGTCCCTTTAAAATCTTTTCCCTCTCACCCTAAACCTATGCCCTCCAATTCTGGATTTCCCCACCCCAGTGAAAAGACCTTGTCTATTTATCGTATCCACGCCCCTCATGATTTTATAAACTTTTCTAAGGTCGCCCCTCAGCCTCCGACACTCCAGGGAAAACCGCTCCAGCCTCTGCAGCCTCTCCCTATAGCTCAAATCCTGGCAACATTCTTGTAAATCGTTTCTGAACCCTTTCAAGTTTCACAATATTGTCACAAGAGTCGTAGAGATGTACAGCACGGAAAGAGACCCTTCGGTCCATGCCGACCAGATCTCCCAACCCAATCTAGTCCCACTCCTCCATAGGAAGGAGACCAGAATTACATGCCATATTTCATAAGTGACCTAACCAATGTCCTGTACAGTCACAACTTGACCTCCCAACTCCTATAATCAATGCTCTGACCAATAAAGGAAAGCATACCAAACGCCTTCTTCAGTATCCTATTTACATGCAACTCCATTTTCAAGGAACTATAAACCAAAGAGACTCCAAAGTCTCTTTGTTCAGCAACACTCCCCTGGACCTTCCATTAAGTGTATCAACCTTGCTCTGATTTGCTTTTCCAAAATGCAGCATCTCACATTTGTCTAAATTAAACATCTGCCACTCCTGAGCCCAATGGCCCATCTGATCAAGATCCTGTTGTACTCTGAGGTAACCTTCTTCTCTGTCCACTATCATCTGCAAAATTACTACCTATACCTCCTATGTTCACATCCAAATCATTTATATAAATGATGAAAAGCAGTGAACCTAGCACTGATCTTTGTGGCACACCATTGGTCACAGGCCTCCAGTCTAAAAAACAACCCTTCACCACCACCCTCTGTCTTATACCTTTGAGCCAGTTCTGTATCCAAAGCTTATTCTCCCTCTGTTCCATGAGATCTAACCTTGCTAACCAGTCTCCCATGGGGAACCTTGTCGAACACCTTACTGAAATCCAATTTAGATCGCGTCGACCGTTCTGCCCTCATTAATCCCCTTTGCTGCTTCAAAAAACTCAATCAAGTTCATGAGATATGATTTCCTATGCACAAAATCATGTTGACTATCCCAAATCAGTCCTTGCCTTTCCAAATACATGTAAATCCTGTCCCTCAGGATTCCCTCCAACAACCTCTCCACCACCGATGTCAGGCTCATCATTCTATAGTTAACATAGAACATTACAGCGCCCTCGATGTTGCGCCGACCAGTCATACCAATCTGAAGCCCAGCTAACCTAGACTATTCCATGTATGTCCATATGTTTGTCCAATGACGACTTAAATGCACTTAAAGTTGGCGAATCTACTACCTTTGCCGGCAAAGCATTCCATACTCTTACTACTCTCTGAGTAAAGAAATTACCTCTGTCCTATATCTATCACCCTTCAATTTAAAGCTATGCCCCCTCGTGCTCACCGTCAACATACTTGGAAAAAGGTTCTCCCTGTCCACCCTATCAAACCCTCTGATTATCTTATATGTCTCTATTAAGTCATCTCTCAACCTTCTTCTCTCCAATGAAAACAGCCTCAAGTCCCTCAGCCTTTCCTCGTAAGACCTCCCCTCCATACCAGGCAACATCCTAGTAAATCTCCTCTGCACCCTTTCCAAAGCTTCCACATCCTTATAATGTGGTGACCAGAACTGTACACAATACTCCAAGTGCGGTCGCACCAGAGTTTTGTACAGCTGTAGCATAACCTCATGGTTCCAGAACTCGATCCCTCTATTAGTAAAAGCTAAAACACTGTATGCCTTCTTAACAACCTTGTCAACCTGGGTGGCAACTTTCAAGGATCTGTGTACCTGGACACTGAGATCTCTGTGCTCATCGACACTACCAAGAATCTTACCATTAGCCCAGTACTTTGCATTCCGGTTACTCCGACCAAAGTGAATCCCCTCACACTTGTCCGCATTAAACTCCATTTGCCACCTCTCAGCCCAGCTCTGCAGCTTATCTATGTCGCTCTGTAATCTACAACATCCTTTGTCACTATCCACAACTCCACCGACCTTAGTGTTGTCTGCAAATTTACCAACCCACCCTTCTATGCCCTCATCCAGGTCATTTATAAAGATGATGAATAGCAGTGGACCCAACACCGACCCTTGTGGTACACCACTAGTAACAGGACTCCAGGATGAACATTTCCCATCAAACACCACCCTCTGTCTTTCAGCAAGCCAATTACTGATCCAAACTGCTATATCTCCCACAACCCCATTCCTCCGCATTTTGTACAATAGCCTATTGTGGGGAACCTTATCGAACACTTTGCTGAAATCCATATACACCACATCAACCGGTTTACTCTCATCTACCTGTTTGGTAACCTTCACAAAACCATGCTGACTATCCCTAATCAAATTATTCTTTTCTAGATTATTATAAATCCTATCTCTTACAACCTTTTCCAACACTTTACCAACAACTGAAGTAAGGCTCACTGGTCTATAATTACCAGGGTTGTCTCTACTCCCCTTCTTGAACAGGGGAACCACATTTGCTATCCTCCAGTCTTCTGGCACTATTCCTGAAGACAATGACGATTTAAAGATCAATGTCAAAGGTTCAGCAATCTCCTCCCTGGCTTCCCAGAGGATCCTAGGATAAATCCCATCCGGCCCAGGGGACTTATCTATTTTCACACTCTGCAAGATTTCTAATACCTCTTCCTTGTGAACCTCAATCCCAATCAAAGCCTGTATCTCAGTATTCTCGACAACATTGTCATTTTCTAGAGTGAATACTGTTGAAAAATATTCATTTCAAAAATATTCCCCTATCTCCTCTGACTCCATCCACAACTATCCTTGATTGGCTGTAATCTTACTCTCGTCATTCTTTTATTCCTTATATACCTACAGAAAGCCTTAGGGTTTATCCTGATCCTATCCGCCAACAACTTCTCATGTCTCCTCCTGGCTCTTCTGAGCTCTCTCTTTAGGTCTATCCTGGCTACCTTATAATCCTCAAGTGCCCTAACTGTGCCTTCACATCTCATCCTAACATAAGCCTTCTTCCTCTTGACCAGAGATTCCAGTTCTTTCGTAAACCCCGGCTCCCGCGCTCTACAGCTTCCTCCCTGCCTGACAGGTACATACTTATGTAGGACACTCAGGAGCTTTTCCTTGAATAAGCTCCACATTTCTAATGTGCCCATCCCCTGCAGTTTCCTTCCCCATCCTATGCTTCCTAAATCTTGCCTAATCGCATCGTAATTGCCTTTCCCCCAGCTGTAACTCTTGCCCAGTGGTTTACACCTATCCCTTTCTATCACTAAACATTACAGAATTGTGATTGCTAGCACCAAAGTGCTCACCTACTACCAAGTCTAACACCTGGCTGGGCTCATTACCCAGTACCAAATGTAATGTGGCTTCGCCCCTTGTTGGCCTGTCTACATACTGTGTCAGGAAGCCCTCCTGAACACACTCGACAAAAACTGACCCATCTATAGTATTCGTACTATAGTGTTCCCAGTCAATATTTGGAAAGTTAAAGTCCCCCATGACAACTACCCTGTCTCTCTCACTCTTATCAAGAATCATCTTTGCTATCCTTTCCTCTACATCTCTGGAACTATTCGGAGGCCTATAGAAAACTCCCAAAAGGGTGACCTCTTCTTTCCTGTTTCTAACCTCAGTCCATACTACCTCAGTTGATGAGTCCCCTAACATCCTTTCTGCAACTGCAATACTGTCCTTGACCAACAATGCCACACCTCTCCCTCTTTTACCATCTTCTCTGTTCTTACTGAAACATCTAAATCCTGGAACCTGCAACAACCATTCCTGTCCCTGCTCTATCCATGTCTCCGAAATGGCCACAACATCGAAGTCCCAGGTACCAACCCATGCTGCAAGTTCATCCACTTTATTCCGGATGCTCCTGGCGTTGAAATAGACACACTTCAAATCAACTTCTTGCTTGCCGGTGCCATCTTGCATTCCTGAAACTTGATTTTGGACCTCCCTACTCTCAACCTTTTCTATGCTTGAACTACAATTTTGGTTCCCATCACCCTGTTGGAATAGCCTTAGCGAATTTCCCCCCCAGGATATTGGTACCCCTCTTGTTCACATCAAGACCATCCTGCTTGTAGAGGTCCCACCTACCCCAGAAAGAGCCCCAATTATCCAAGAATCCAAAACCCTCCCTCCTGCACCATCCCTGTAGCCATGTATTCAACTCCTCTCTCTCCCTATTCCTCGCCTCACTAGCACGTGGCACGGGCAACAAACCAGAGACAACTCTGTTCGTCCTAGCTCTAAGCTTCTATCCTAGCTCCCTGAATTTCTGCCTTAGATCCCCATCTCTCTTCCTACCGATGTCGTTGGTGTCTATGTGGACCACGACTTGGGGCTGCTCCCCCTCCCCCTTAAGGATCCCAAAAACACGATCAGAGATATCATGAACCCTGGCACCCGGGAGGCAACACGCCAACTGTGAATCTCTCTCGTCCCCACAGAACCTCCTATCTGACCCCCTAAATATGGAGTCCCCAATGACTACTGCTTTGCTCCTCTTTCCCCCTTCCCTCTGAGCAGCAGGGACAGACTCTGTGCCAGAGCCCTGTGCCCCACTGTTTTCCCCTGGTAAGTTGTCCCCCCCAACAGTATCCAAAATGGTATACTTATTGTTGAGGGGAATGGCCACAGGGGATCCCTGCACTGCCTGCCGGTTCCCTTTCCGTCCCCTGACTGTAACCCATCTGGCTTTTTCTTGTACCTGAGGAGTGACTACCTCCCTGTAACTCCTCTCAATAACCCCCTCTGCCTCCCGAATGATCCAAAGTTCATCCAGCTCCAGTTCCCTAACGCAGTTTTCGAGGAAATGGAGTTGGGTGCACTTCCTGCAGATGTAGTCAGCAGGGACACTAGTGGTGACCCTTACCTCCCACATTCTGCAGGAGGAACATTCAACTGCCCTCAGCTCCATTCCCACTATTCTAAATTCCCAAAGAGACTGTTGAAAAATAAGGAATAAAAAAATAAACTTGTTACTTTACCAATCTGGCGCACAGAACCTTTTTTCTGGTTAGAGGAGGATGGGTGGGAGACACTACCCAAGTAGTGTTTCGGGTAACGCAACCACACGAATATGAGTTCCCAGAAGTCCTTCGCTCCTCCCTCGCACCTCTCAGCAAATGGAGGCCTGATTAGCGAGGTAAGTCCCTTTTAATGCAGGGAAACTCACCCTTCCCGGCAGCCCTCACTTCACCACTCCTTCTCTCCTCGCCCCTCTGGCAAAATGGCTCCCTGGCTTTTCCTCACCACCGTTCTTAAATAGTGGCACCACGTTAGCCAACCACTAGTCTTCCGGCATCTCACCTGTGACCACCAATGGTACAAATATCTCAGCAAGGGGCCCAGAAATCACTTCCCTAGCTTCCCACAGAGTTCTAGGGTACACCCGCTCAGGTCCCAGGTCCACTTTTATGCATTTCAAGATATCTAGTACAACCTCCTCTGTAATATGGACATTTTTCAAGATGTCACCACCTATTTCCCCACATTCTATGTCTTCTGTGTCTACCATGTCCTTCTCCACATTAAACACTGATGCAAAATACCTATTTAGTATCTCCCCCATCTCCTGCAGCTCCACACATAGGCTGCCTTGCTGATCTTTGAGGGGCCCTATTCTCTCCCTACTTAGCCTTTTGTTCTAATTTACAAAATTGTTTTGGGTCTAGAGTCACATGTAGGCCACACTGGATAAGGACAGCAGATTGCCATCCCTAAACTTGGGGGGCTTGACAGAGTGGATATGGAGAGGTCATTTTTTTCTTGGGAGGACCAGATACGTAATCTCACAGTAAGGGTTGCACACTTAGGTCAGAGATGAGAAGATTGCATTTATTGTAAAATGATAATGTACTCTCTGAGCTTAGTGAATCTGTAGAATTCCTTACCATAGAGGGCTGTAGGCACTGGACCATTAAGTATTTTCAAGGCTGAGATAGATTTTTAATCAGTAAGGGAATCAAGGGTTATGGAGGATAAAACAGGAAAACAGAGTTGATGGTTATCAGATCAGGCATGCACTCATAGTATGGCTTACGTCTGCTCCTGGGTCGTTTGGTCTAACATTTGAACTGAGTTGAGGGAGCAGGTTTGTCCAAAATTTGTGCTTTTTCTTTCAGATATATTGGTGAAGCATTCAGGCTCAACAGTAAGATGTCTTCCAAAGTGTTGTGAGAACACAGTCATTGGTGCACAAAAAAATCTGATAGTTACTGTCTTGTGTTCTTTGTGCAAGCCATTTCATACTGAAGAGATTATTTTCTGTGCTGAATTGAATGAATACTTACGTCGATTTTCAATATTTGATTACACACAAGAAAGTTTTATTTCTTGCTGGTGATTATTTTCTCAGATATATAGGATGTGTTGGGGCATTGTGCACATCATCATGACTATATCTTGTTTATTCTGTTTGATGAATTCAAGTTCCTCATGCCACATGAGTGACATCCCTAAACAACTTGCATGAATTTTTGATGTGTTTTTTTATCTTCAAGACACCACAAGCTCTACCCACAAGTTTTTGTTACCCTAGCTGAGTCTTTAGAATAGCTATGTCAGGTTCCCTTTCAATAGAGTCAGATTCATAGAGATGTACGGCATGGAAACAGATCCTTCGGTCCAACCTGTCCAACCCAACCCCATCTAGTCCTACCTGCCAGCATCCGGCCCATATCCCTCCAAACCCTTCCTATTCATATACCAATCCAAATGCCTCTTAAATGTTGCAATTGTACCAGCCTCCACCACTTCCTCCAGCTCCTCATTCCATACACGTACCACCCTCTGTGTGAAAAGGTTGTCCCTTAGGTCTCTTTTATATCTTTCCCTCTCAGCCTGATTTTATGTTCTGGTCATCATAAGTCAACAAATAAGCTTTGGTGAAGACTAAGATTGCATTTATTGTAAAATGATAATGTTATCATCACAGGTTAGTTACATTGCAGAAATCACCGTATACCTTTCAATAGATATTTTCATATTTTTATTTTGTAAATATACTTTTCATTAACAGAACATAAACAATTTGCTTAGGCTATCTAAAGAGCTTTGCACTGTTGACAAGATCAATGTGTTATTTGTATTTTGCCACTAGGATTTGTGAAGAACAGAGTTAGGAATCTGTGAAGACTCCTCATGATGAGATGCTACCATGGTATGTGAGTTTAATAAATCTTTGTACCTAAAGATTAGAGACATTTTAACATTTTTGAAACATTTTTAAGTGGCTGCATAAATTAACAAATCAAGAATACCAAAGATAGAGCAAGGAAATTTGTCCAAGTAAGTTTAGTTCTCATCCTATGAGAAAGGCCACTCTATTACTAGTGTACATTACACCACTAAATTAATCCATGATATTAACTTCCTGCTTTTATAACGTTACTAGCTTTCATTCTTTCTAATAAAGAGACTAAAATTTCCAGTTTGAGGAAGAGAAGCTTGTTTTTCTTTGCTCTTAATCCAGCTATCCTAATCAACTTCTTCTGCAGAATAGTCACTTCATGTTCAAGTACAGTTAAATTTCGCTCTTCTTGCTTCCTAAAATGAAAGTAAGTATTTTTAGATACAGTTTCTGAAAATGTCTTGGAATGTTTCTACTGGATGGCTTGAAATAAGTAACTAGCTATCAGAGCACCTTAAGTTCTGGTATATTCAAACCGTTTTTTTCACTTATAACCTTTTAAAGTTCCTTTGCACACATTTTGGTCTTAACATTGCAACTCTCCTCATAGGTTAGAGGAAGTGGTTGGGTGATACCAAGCTTGTAAGATAAAATTCATAAGCTTGTGGGAGATGGAACTAGGGGACACCGAATTAGAGAAAAACGATTTAATGAGACTTGAGTACGTCATAGAGAGGTTGAAAAAGGGATTAAGAGTATATGCACATAGTTTACTTCTTGCATTCTAAACCACTACTCTACCATTTGAGCTACTTTCCTTGACCTAACCCTCAGTTTTTTTTTAGTGTCTTCTTCAATTATCCTAATCTTATCCTCCCTTCCAGATATAAAAGGGATCTATCTGCATACTCAGTCTCAAAATCATAGGGGTGTTATGGCACAGGAGGAGGCCCTTTGGCCCATCTCGTCTGCACTGATTCTCCAAATGAGCATCATAACTTACTGCTGTTCTCTAAATTTTTCCTCATGCTGTTGTATGTTGTTTCTACTTATTTTATGATCAGCTAATGTCCTTCTGAATGCCTGAACTAAAACTGCTTGCTCCACATTTAGATGCAGTGCATTCAGATTCGAACCACTTGGGTGGAAAAAGTTTTTTTTAAACAACACATTTGCTTCTTTTTGCAAGTCATTTTAACTTTGTGCTCTCTTATTATTCTTCCTTTTACAAGAAGGAACATTGTTCCTATCTATCTACCCAGCCTCCTCTTGATTTTGCAAATTTCTTTCAGATCTCTTAGCCATCTTCTCTCCAAGGTTCCCACCAGTCCAACTATCCTCATAACTAAAGTTTCTCATTCCTGGAATCATTCTTGTAAGTGTCTTCTGTACTTTCTCCAATGTGTTCACATCCTTCCTATACTGCAATGCCCAGAAATGTACATAATGCTCCAGCTAAGATTTAATTATCTTATGTAAGTTTGGCATAGCATAAACCTGCATGCTAACATGAAGAGAATCTTAAACTAGGACTCCCAAGTTCCTTTGTGTTCAGATTTCCAAAGCCTATTTAAAAATAGTTTATACTTCTATTCTTTCTACCAAAATGCATAACCTCTCACTTTCCCACATTGTATTCAATCTGCCATTTCTTTGTCTATTCTCCTAGCTTGTTCAAGTCCTTCTGCAGCCTCCTTGCTTCCTCAACACTGCTTGACTCTCCTTCAAGTTTTATATTATCTGCAAACTTTGCAACAATGCCCTCAATTCCTTTAACAATCTGGATAATGTGTAACATGAATAGTTGTATCTCCAACAGAGACCCCTGTGGAACCTCACCAGACGCTGCCTGTCATCTTGTAAGAAGATCCCTTTATCCTTACTCTCTGCTTTCTGCCAATCAGCCAATCCTCTATTCATACCAGTACCTTGTCCCTAACATCATGGGCTCATATTTAGCAGCTTCCTGTGTAGCACCTTGTCAAAGGCCATTTGGAATTCTAAACAGATCACATTTCCTTTGTCTAACTTGATCATTTCCTCCTCAAAGAATTCAAACAGATTTGTCAAGTATAACCTCCCTCGACAAAGCCATACCGACTCAGCCATATTTTACCTTGCACTTCCAAGTACTCTGCAATCTCAATCTTAATAATTGATTCTAAAATCTTCCCAATGACCAAGGAAGGTCAGGCTAATTGTCTTCTGCCTCTTTCCCTTCTTAAACAGGGGTGTTACATGAACCATTTTCCACTCCTCTGAGGCCCTGTGATTCCTGAAAGATCATCACAATGTGTCTACAATCTCCTTCAGAACTCTCAAACCTATGCCCCTAATAAAAAGTGGAAGGATACTGTATGCTTTCCTACTTTCTCCACCTTTCCTGCCACCTTCAATGATCTCTGCACATGTACAACCATTTAGAGTCGTAGACTACACAGCATGGAAACAGACCCTTCGGTACATCTCGTCTTCACCAACCTGATATCTTGAACTGATCTGCTCCCATTTGCCAGCATTTGGCCCATATCCCTTTGTTCATGTACGCATCCAGATGCTTTTTAAATGTTGTAATTGTACTGCATCTACCATGTCTTCTGGCTGCTTGTTCCATACATGCACCACTCTCTAGGTAAAAAGGTTGCCCATCAAGTCCCTTTTAAATCTTTCCCTTCTCACCTTAAACTTATGCCCTCTAGTTTGGACTCCCCTACCCTGGGAAAAAGACTGGCTATTTACCCTATTCATGGCCCTCATGATTTTATAAACATTTATAAGGTCATCCCTCAGCCTCCAACACTCCAGGGAAAACAGCCCCAGCCTATTCAGCCTCTTCCTATAGCTCAAACCCTCCAATTCCAGCAGCAGTCCTTATAAATATTTTCTGAAGCCTTTCATGTTTAACAACAGCTTTTCTATAGCAGGGAGACCAGAATTGAACACAGTATTCTACAGCTGCCTCACCAATGTGCTACACCACTGCAACATGACCTCCCAACTCCTATACCCAGTGCTATGACCAATGAAGGCAAATGTGCCAAATGCCCTCTTCACCACCCTGTCTACATACAAATCCACTGTCAAGGAGCTATGCACCTGCACCCCTAGGGCTCTTTTGTTCAGCAGCATTCTCAGGGCTCTACCATTAACTGTATAAGTCTTGCCCTGGTTTTCCTTACCAAAATCAACACTTCACATTTATCTAAATTAGACTCCATCTGGCAGTCCTCCGCCCACTGGCTTATCTAATCAAGGTTTTGTTGTACTGTGAGATAATCTTCTTCACTGTCCACTGCACCACCTATTTTGGTGCCATCTGCAAACTGGATGGGTAGGAATAAGAACGGTTTAGAGGCATATGGGTCAAATGCTGGCAAATGGGACTAGGTCAGATCTGGTCGGCGTGGATGAGTTGGACCGAAGTGTCTGTTTCTGCGGAGTATAACTCTATGACTCTATTAACTGCATAAATCCTGCCTTGATTTGTCTTCCCAAAGTGTAACACCTCACATTTATCTAAATTAAACTCCATCTGCCACTTGTTATGGACCAGACCAAAGCCCCTTCAAACATATTAAGAAGATAGCCTAGACCTAACATTTTCTTATTTAAAGGCAAATGTAGGGTGTTGTGTTCCAGGTGTAATTCAATAGGTCACACTACTTGGCTTTAAGCAAAGTACACTTTATTCTTACTGTACAATGTACAATGAATATACAATGAAAAGAAAGAAGACTTGGTCTAACTTTAACTTTATTGGAAAATTTAACAGAATAATAAGTTATATCACTATTAAGCTGCAACTGTTCCAGTATAGTAACATACACCCCTGGCAAAAGGCAAATTCAGTAAAATTGCCTCAATCAATTCTTGCAGCACAGAAAACTCCAGCTTTTAGCTGTAACAGAGAGAAAGATTTAGCAGCTTCAAAAACCAGTTTCAAAAACCCAGCAATTACTGAAAGCTAAACTAAAACCTTGGATCTATGGGAGCCTCACGACACCCCATTAGGTAAAAACAATGACTGCAGATGCTGGAAACCAGATTTTGGATTAGTGGTGCTGGAAGAGCACAGCAGTTCAGGCAGCATCCGAGGAGCAGTAAAATCGACGTTTTGGGCAAAAGCCCTTCATCAGGAATAAAGGCAGAGAGCCTGAAGGGTGGAGAGATAAGCTAGAGGAGGGTGGGGGTGGGGAGAAAGTAGCAGAGAGTATATTGGTGAGTGGGGGAGGAAATGAAGGTGATAGGTCAGGGAGGAGGGTGGAGTGGATAGGTGGAAAAGAAGATAGGCAGGTAGAACAAGTCAGGGGGACAGTGCTGAGCTGGAAGTTTGGAACTAGGGTGAGGTGGGGGAAGGGGAAATGAGGAAACTGTTGAAGTCCACATTGATGCCCTGGGGTTGAAGTGTTACAAGGTGGAAGATGAGGCATTCTTCCTCTAGACATCTGGTGGTGAGGGAGCGGCGGTGAAGGAGGCCCAGGACCTCCATGTCCTCGGCAGAGTGGGAGGGGGAGTTGAAATGGTGGGCTCCCCCCATTATGCTGCTTCTATTCTTCCAACTTTTAAAAAATCCCAGGCCTCATAAGCTGTTTGCTTTCTTAGCTTGGGGGAGGCAGTTCAGCGCCTATGTCTTAAAACCTCTCTTCAAAAAAAAATCAGGACAATATAGACCTCCTAAAGCCATAGTATCGTCACAAACTCATTGGCCCTTCTGATCAAGGTTCCATTGCACTCAGACAAATTTCTTCACTGTACGCTACACCACCAATTTCGGTGTCAACTGAAAACTTGCTAACTGTACTTCCAACGTTCACATCCAAATCATTTCTATAAATGACAAAAAGCAGTGGACCCGCACCAATCCTTGTGTCACACCATTAGTCACAGGTTTCCAACCTAAAAACAACCCTGTATCACCACCCTCTGTCTCCTGCCTTCAAGCCAATTTTGTATCCAATTGGTTAGCTCCCCCGGATTCCATTTGATCTAACCTTGCTAACTACTGTACCATGCGCAACCTTGTCAGATGCCTTGCTGAAGTCCACATAAACAATGCTCTAAATCAGTCCAAGTTGAAAGCAAACACAAAAATGCAGCACACCTTGATCACCTTGAGAATTTCTTAATGCTGATGTCACTGTGCTGGTTGTTCATATAGACATACAATTAGAATCACTCATGGATGACTCTCCCCTGCTTATAACTTGTTCTCCTTGACTATTACCATCACGGTGCACATTTGGCCTACGTTCTCAGCACTTTTACAGCTGTGAAAATTGGACAAATAACAGCTACCAGGAAAGGAAGCCTGACAGCTTTAATCTTTGCTCTTGGTGGTTCATTCCAGGTATCTTATAGAATAACAAAATCACAAATGCAGCAATCTTGTCAAATGCAAGCTTCCAAGGATGTTGGGACTTATTTCAAGCAAGGAGAATTCATTGGCTTAGGCAAGTATTCTGGATAGAAGATGGTCAAATATCATAGGCTTTTCCACATGGGGATGTAGCCAGAGTCAGAAGACAAAAAGGATGCTGGAGCATTGTGACTAATTATTATCACAACACTTTGGAACAATGTAAGATTTTGGAGATTTACTAAATTAGTTTCAGGGATGAGGAATTACACTTATGTGATGTAATCAAAAAGGGTTTTTTTCTTGTTAGAACAAAGAAGGTTAAGTGGAGATTTGTCGGTGGTGTCTAAAATTGTGAAAAAATGCAGCAGATCAGAAAGGATCAGTAAAGAGAGAAGCAGAGTTAATGTTTTGAGTCCATTCCCCCTTCTATTTCTACAGATGATGTCAGATCTGCTGAGTTTTTTCCAACACTTTTTCTTTGTTTTTTTACAGATTTCCAGCATTCACGGTTCTTTGTATTTGAGTATCTGAGAGTAAATAAGATTAACAATTCTTCAGTCGCTGGAACAGTTTATGTGAAGATACACTATTATGGATATTGGCAAAATAATCAGAGGCATTATGAAGAAAAATGTTTTTTTAAAGCTATGAGTGGTCAGGATTTGGAATGCACTGCCTGATAAGAGTGATAGGTACAGAAAAAAATTCCAATTGGTCCTTTAAAAAGGGAATTGGATACATAGTGCAGAAGCAAGCCAATTGGTCCATCAAGTCTACACCAACCCTCCAAACAGCATCTCTCCCAGATCCCCCCTGTACCTTATAACCTTGCATTTCCCATGGCTACTCCATCTAGTTTGCACATCCCTGGATACTGTGGGCAATTTATCATGACCAATCAATCTAACCTGCACAGCTTTGGACTGTGGGAAGGAAAGCAAAGAACCTGGAGGAAACCCACAGAGAGAATGTGCAAATGCCACATAGACAGTAATCCAAGGGTGAAATTGAACCCAAGTGCCTGGTGCTGTGCTAATCACTGAGCGACTGGGCCACCCATATTTGAAGGAGAAAAAAAACTAGGTGTACAGGGGAAAATGTAAGGCTATGGAATTAATTGGACTGCTTTGAAAGAGACAATACTGATCAGTGAACCAGTTAACCACCACCTTTGCTGCACTATTCAATGATTTCATGAAATGAGTTTTCCATGGAATGATTAAGTGTCTCTAACATGGCTATGGAGAGATTTGCAAAGGTAAGGGAGAAAATATAGTGACACAATGGAGAAATTATGTTTTATTATGCAGGATGTGGACCTCACCTGCTCAGACAATCTAAGCCAAAAGGAATTTTGCACATTCCTAATTCCTTTGGAAGGTGGTTATGGGCGGCTGTCTTGAAGTGTTTGGTGGAGCTGCACCAAAGTCCTCTTAAGAGAATTCAGGATTTTGACCTGGCAACAGTGAAAGGATGACAGTCGAATTCCAAGTCAGGACGGTGTGTGGCTTTTGGTGATAATTTAAAATTTTATGGATTAGTGGGTTACCAAAATAACGCTCTTTAAAATCATTATGTCCTTATTCAATGCTGCCAGATGGGGAATGGCAGTATTGATGTCACAGGATTTGTCTGGCACTTGGTACAGGAAACCGATAAATCTCCTGGATATTTCATGTTTGAGACATTTCCTAGATTTATCAGGAGACTTGCAAAATGAGAATGTAATCCAAATAAGGCTTAAGCAAGTGCAGTATATATACATCAAATTTTGTCCACCAATTAATAATTGGTGATTATACACATGCAAATTGTACAGTTAACATTCATTTAATTTTAGGAATTTTTATCAGAACAAACCTGCATGAAACAAATGTCAATTGGGTGTGACATTGATATTTTTTCCATGTCATATATTTATACCCATTCTCAATATTGCCAACAGTCAACGTAAATGCACACTGGTTGAATTCTGTGATAAGTAAATCAAAGACCAAAGAAATCAGCAATAGACAAAGTACTTACCTTTTCAATATACCACCAGTCCCTTTAAAATCTATCATTCTCGTCTTCAGGAATACTTCAATTTCCTGGAGGTTCTTCTATTGAACATCAATATAATAACATGAATGAAAGTGAGCAAATGTTGAAAACTGAAAAGGAACAGCAGGTCTCTACGAAGAACAGAATTCTGACAAAAGGTTTCTACCCAAAACATTACTGACATATTTCCACAAACTGTGTTCATTCAAGATGTTTTTGCTTTGGACCTTCTTCACAGACTGGAATACATGGGATGTGGGTGTCACTGGCAATGCCAGCATTTGTTATTCATTCTTAGTTGCTGAATCTCAGCAGTCGTTCTGCTGTAGGTACACTCACTGTAATGTTAGACAGACAGTTGTGTAAAATGCACAAGTGGAAGCATTTTGTCCATATATGCCTTTTGAATCTCTTTCATAATCTTAGTGATGTGTATTAGATCAGCACTCAGGTTTGTTTACTTGGAGTAATCGAAATATACAGCACAGAAACAGACCCTGCAGTCCAACTTGTCTACACCAGTATCTTAAATAAATCTAGTCCCATTTGCCAGCATTTGGCCCATATCCTTCTAAACCGTTCCTATTCACATACCCATCCTGATGCCTTTCAAATGTTGTAATTGTACCAGCCTCCACCACTTCCTCTGGCAGTACATTCCATACACGCACCACCCTCTGCGTGAAAAAGTTGTTCTTTAGATTCCTTTTAAATCTTTGCCCTCTCACCTAAAACCTGTACTTCCTAGTTTGGACTCCTCCCTCCCTCAGAAAAGACCTTGTCTATTTACCCTATCCATGCCCCTCATGATTTTACAAACCTCTGTAAGGTCACCCCTCAGCCTCCAACACCCCCAGGGAAAATAGCCTCAGTCTATTTAGCCTCTCCCCATAGCTCAAACACTCCAACTATAGCAATATCCTTGTAAATCTTTTCTGAACCCTTTCAAGTTTCACAATATCCTTCCTATGGCAGGATTGCGCCCAGACCAGAATTGCACGCAGTCCTCCAATAGTGGCCTAACCAATGTCCTGTACAGCCACAACATGACCACCCAACTCCTATACTCAATGCACTGATGAATAAAGGCAAGCATTACAAATGCCGCCTTCAATATCCTATCTAACTGTGACTCCACTTTCAAGGAACCATGAACCTGCACTTCAAAGTTTCTTTGTTCAGTGTGTAAGTCCTGCCTTAATTTGCCTTTCTAAAATTCAGCACCTCACATTTAGCTAAATTAAACTCCATCTGCCAGTTCTCAGCCAATTGGCCCATCTGATCAAAATTCTGTTGTACTCTGAGGTATACTTCTTCGCTATCCACACCATCTTCAATTTTGGTGTCATCTGCCAATTTACTACACATATTACATCACTCCTACATTTACATCCAAATCATTTATATAAATGGCGAAAAGCAGTGGACCCAGCACTGATCCTTGTGGCACACCGCTGGTCACAGGCCTCCAGTCTGAAAAGCAGCCCTCCCACTAGCACACACTATCTTCCACCTTTGAGCCAGGTCTGTATCCAAATAGCTAGTTCTCCCTCCATTCCATTTGATCTAACCTTGCTAACCAGTCTACCATGAGGAACCTTGTCAAACACCTTACTGAAGTCCATATAGATCACATGACCATCCGCCCTCATCAATCCTCTTCATTACTTCTTCAAAAAACTCAATAAAGATAGTGAGACACAATTTCCCATGCACAAAGCCATGTTGACTATCCAGAATCAGTCCTTGCCTTTCCAAATACATGTAAATCCTGTTCCTTAGGATTCCCTCCAACAACTTGCCCACTACTGATGTCACGCTCACCGATTTATAGTTCTTTGGCTTTTCCTTACCACCTTTCTTAAATAGTGGCACCATGTTAGCGAACTTCCAGTCTTCTGGTTCCTCACCTGTGGCTATCAATGATACAAATATCTTAGCAAGGTGTCCAGTCATTTCCCTAGCTTCCCACAGCATTCTAGGCTACACCTGATCAGGTCCTGGGGATTTATTCACCATTTTGCGTTTTAAGACATTCGGCACCACCTCCTCTGTATATAGATGTCGTTATTTATTTCCCCACATTCTCCACAGTAAACACTGATGCAAAACACTCATTTAGTATATCCTCCATCTCCTGCGGTTCCACACATAGACTGCCTTGCTGATCTTTGAGGGGCCCTATTCATTTCCTAGTTTTTCCTTTGTCCTTAATGTATTTATAAAATCCCTTTGTATTCTCCTTGACCCTAGTTGCCAAAGCTATCTTATATCCCCTTTTTGCCCTCCTGATTTCCTTCTTAAGTATACTCCTTTGTACTCTTCTAGGGATTCACTCAATCACTGTTGTCTACATTTTACATATGATTCCTTCTTATTCTTGATCAAAACCTCAACTTCTTTAGCCATCCAGCATGCCCTACACTTACCAGTGTTGTCTTTCACCCTAACAGGAACATACTGTGTCTGGACTCTTGTTATCTCATTTTTGAAGGCTTCCTATTTTCCAGCATTTACCTTGACCATCCACCTCCAAACAACTTTTGAAAGTTTTGCCTGATACTGTCAAAATTGGCCTTTCTCCACTTGAGAACTTTAACTTTTGGAAAAGGTCTATTCTTTTCCATCACTATTTTAAAACTAATAGAATTATGGTCTCCAGCCCCAAAGTGCTCCCAATGACACCACCTCAGTCACCTGCCCTGCCTTAACTTCCAAGAGTAGGTCATGTTCTGCACCTTTTCTAGTAGGTACGTCTGCAGAAGAAAACTTTCTTGTACACACTTAAATTCCTCTCCATCTAAACCCTTAGCACTATGACAGTGTTAGTCTATGTTTGGAAAGTTAAAATCCCATAGCATAACCACCCTTTTATTCTTACAGATAACTGAGATCTCCTTACAAATTTGTTTCTCAATTTCCTGCTCACTATTGGGGTGTCTATAGTATAATTTAAATAAGGTGATCATCCCTTTCTTATTTCTCAATTCCACTTAAATAACTTGCCTCAACAATTCCCAGGAATATACTCCCAAGGTGCAGCTGTAATGTTATCACTAATCAAAAATGGCACTTGCCCTCCTCTCTTACACCCCCCCCCCCCCCCCCCGCCCCCCGCCCTTTCTATCCTTCCTATAGCATCTATACTCTGGAACTGGTATAGGACCAACTGCTGCTGGTCCTCAGCATCCCTGGATTAAATCTATGTCATTGCTATGAAAGCCCAGTCCCATGTTCCCAACCATGCCCTAAGTTCATCTGCCTCACCTATTAGGCCTCTTGCATTGAAATAAATGTAGTTTATCAGTCCTACCTCATTCTCTGTTTTGTTCCTGCCTGCCCTGACTATTTGAGACTGACTCACTTTTCCAACTGTACTCACTTCAGACGGATTCCCTTCCTCATTGTTTCCCTGCCATGGCACCCCGCCTCGGCATACTCCTCATTACATTAGAGTCAGTGTCAGTCGCAGAAACCTGGCCGGTACTGCTACAGTCCCCTAAGAGTCCAACACCCCTACATTTTCCAAAGCAGCGTACTTATTTGAGATGGAGATAGCCTGCACTACCTGCTTCCCGCCCCAACGTTTCCTGGAGGTCACCCATCAACTTGACTGTATCTTTGGTTCGTCTCCCTCCCTGCAACTACCATCCATCACACCCCTTAGCTCTTGTAAATTCCTGATTGTTTCTAACTGCCATCCAATTGATCCATGCGATCCGATAGGATTCGCAACCAGACATTATGAGAGGAGGAATTTTGCCCCTCCCTATGTTCACAGCCTACTCTGGATTAATGCTTGCAAACTATTTCTGGGAATTCTCAACATGGCAGTGTAGGACCAGCTGAATAGGCATGAACTCCATATTGAATCTTCCAATCTCTCTTTTGATCAGTGAGGAGTCCATGGTTTCCCACTAAGATACCTGCTTCAGTTTTTTTTAAACCAGGCACTTGCGTTAGGCATCTTCGTTGTATTTCAAGTTTTGTATTTCAAGCCAAAAATCTCAAAAATCAGTGGCACCTTCAAACTGAAGTGAATACATTAAAAATGTAATTATTTCACCTAAATACTTACTGTGATTATCATGAAGGAATGTTTAAGGAACGAATCCGTAGTGACATCATTGGTATAGATGATCAAAGGCATGCACAGTTTACAGATATAATAGTGTGACTCAAGTCGATCAAAGTAGAAGAGCAAACTCTTATCTCTCTGCACCAGAATTTTCAATCGTTCCATAACCATATATGCTGACAAGTGATCATGAGTCCTAAAACAATATGAAAAAATAGTTATGTAAATAATGATATTTTATGTTTACATTACTTCTTAGTTGTATGGTTTAGCTTATTCTTTGAAAGCACTTTAATCTCCATGAGGCAATCAACCCAGAGGAGATTGAAAGGCCAGTGATGGACATTAGTAAAGCAGGTTCACTGTTCTAATTCAGCAATGTAATGTTCAAAGCTGCATTGTCTTTGCTGACCTTCTGGGAAGACAGTCTTGGCACTAAGGTGAATGAAGAACCTGCCCTCAGCCTAAAAAACAGGACTGTACCTTAAGAGGTTCAAATCCTACATTTCTATCGTGGATTGTACCTAGATATTCAATAAGACTTTAATTCACAAAGGAACCAGAGCTAATGACTATGTAGCTGTCCTAGCTTCAGTGCTCAAGGCATCAATGGCTGGTTGCTTCAGCAGCATAATGTGTTCTCAGTTTTCATCTATATAAGATTGCATCCTGTACCTGGAATTGACAAATTTTAGTAGAAGTCAAGGGAATCTGAATCAATTCAGCATTGCTTCTAATCTACTGAAGTCAGATGCCTTTTCTAATATGGAGTATCCATCAAAACAAAGGCTTGTTATTTTACACATTGCCACATTTAAAAACTTACAAGAAGCTGTACGAAAACAAATCGTTTCAGAATTTTGGAAGATGGACAGATTGGTGAAGGGAGTTCCAGGGTAGGTGGATAACAGGTGTGACAGGGAATGGCAAATAAGAGAGAGGAAGGGGGATGTGGTAGAAGACCAAGCAGGAAAGAACATCGTAAAGACTAGGAGATACAGTCACAGCAGCCGATGGAGTGTGAAGGGAGAGATGGAGCAAGAATGAATTGCAGAATGGACAGCACGTATTTTGAGAGAATGACAAAGGGAGCAGGAAGCACATGGAGCAGTTGAGTGGAGGGAAGAGTTTGGAGATAGCAGTGTTGATGAAAGCAGAAGCAGGTGGCTAAGAACAGTGGTGCAGGCAGCGGGGAATGGGAAAAGGATGCTCAACAGTGATGTCAGCTTCAGGAGAAATATAGCCTGCCCCAGTAAGTGCAGTAGTTCCTATTTGTACTTAATATGAAACAAAGAACATTAGATGCTGTTTGTGTTTGATGGCACGAGGTGGTGTTTACTTGACAGATTCAAAACCCGACTCACATTGAGTTGTAGAATAATACAGCACAAAAGGAGGCCCTTTGGCCCATTAACCAATTGAGTCTGTGCCGATCTATGTACACTAATCCCACTCTCCAGCTATGACTTGTAGCTTGAATGTTATGACATTTCAAGTGCTCATCCAAATACTCTTTAAAGGTAATGAGGTTTTCTGCTGCTGCTATCCTCCCAGGCAATGGACTCTAGATTCTCGCCATCCCATGGGTGAAAATGTTTTTGCTCAAATCCTGTCTAAGTCTCCTATCCTTCACATTATGGACTTAGAGAAGAAATTCAATGAAGTCTCAAATAACAGACTGTTATCTACAGTAGAAGCTCATGGAAGTGAGGCCAAATTACTGACACGGCTGAGAAATTGGTTAAGTAGTAGGTCACAGAAAGTAAGAATAATGAGTAGTTACTCAAATTGTCAGGATGCAACCAATGGTGTCCCACAAAGATGTGTGTTAGGTCCTCAGTTAATAAAATTATTTATTAACAGCTTAGTTAATGGCATAAAAAAGTCATACTCAAATTTGGTGGTGAACAAAGTTAAGTGCATTGTAGACAGTAAAGATGGGAGAATAAAATTTCAAAGGGATATTGGTGGACTAAGTGAATAGTCAAAACTGTGGCAGTTTAGATCAAGAAAGGCTAGATCAAGATACTTTCTAGATAGTATGAAGTTAAATACAGTGGATATCTAAAGAGAGTTGGGAATTCAGCTTCCTAGATCTTTAAAATGTCATGAATAAGTGCAGAAAATAATAGAGTAATAGAGATATACAGCATGGAAACAGATCCTTCGGTCCAACCTGTCCATGCCGACCAGATATCCCAACCCAATCTAGTCCCACCTGCCAGCACCTGGCCCATATCCCTCCAAACCCTTCCTATTCATATGCACATCCAAATGCCTCTTAAATGTTGCAATTGTACCAGCCTCCACCACTTCCATTGGCAGCTCATTCCATACACGTACCATCCTCTGCGTGAAACAGTTGCCCCTTAGGTCTCTTTTATATCTTTCCCCTCTCACCCTAAACCTATGCCCTCTAGTTCTGGACTCCCCTATCCCAGGGAAAAGACTTAGTCTATTTATCCTATCCATGCCCTTCATAATTTTGTAAACCTCTATAAGGTCACCCCTCAGCCTCCGACGGTCCAGGGAAAACAGCTCCAGCCTGTTCAGCCTCTCCCTATTGCTCAAATCCTCCAACCCTGGCAACATCCTTGTAAATCTTTTCTGAACCCTTTCAAGTTGCACAACATCTTTCTGATAGGAAGGAGGCCAGAATTGCATGCAATATTCCAACAGTGGCCGAACTAATATGCTGTACAGCCGCATCATGACCTCCCAACTCCTGTACTCAATATTCTGACCAATAAGAGAAAGCATTCCAAACACCTTCTTCATTATCCTATCTACCTGCGACTCTACTTTCAAGGAGCACTCCAAGGTCTCTTTGTTCAGCAACACTCCCTAGGACCTTACCATTAAGTGTATGAGTCCTGCTAAGATTTGTTTTCCCAAAATGCAGCACCTCGCATTTATCTGAATTAAACTCCATCTGCCACTTCTCAGCCCATTGGCCCATCTGGTCCAGATCCTGATCAAGAAAACAAATGGAATGCTAGCCTTTATATCTAGAGGCTTGGAATATGAGGGTGCAGAAATTATGCTACAGTTATATAAAATCCTGATTAGTGCTCACTTGGAGTACTGTGAGCAGATGTAGACACCACTTCTAAGGAAGGATGTATTGGCTTTGGAGAAGTACACATAGGTTTACAAGAATGATAACTGGACCTTAGGAGTTAGGTTACACAAAGTTTGATAACACAAAGTAGACCTATTTTCTCTAGAAATTGGAACATTAAGAGTGATCTGATCATAGTCTTCAAGATATTAACTAGAAAAGAAAGGCTAGATAAACTATTTCCACTGGCTAGGGATTCTAGAATGAGGGGGCATAGTCCCCCAGGGGATGAATGGCCTAGTCCTGTTCCAATGTCCCTTTAAACTATGCTCCATTGTTATTGGTCTTTTAATTAAGAGGAACAGCTGTATCCCATCCACCCTGTCTATGCCTGTCATAACTTAATACATCTCAATCAGAACCCCCTCAGCCTTCTCTGCTCTTAAGAAAACATTCTAAACAAAGACAGCCTCTCTTCATAGCTAAAATCTCCAAGCCAGGCAACATCTTAGTGAATCTCCTCTGCAATCCCTCCACCACTAACTTGATTGAGCTTTTTGAAAAGGTGACAAAGAAGATTGTTGAAAAACAGTAGAAAATGTCTACATGGACTTCAGCAAAGCATTCGACAAGATTTCACATGGCAGATTAGTTAGTGAGATTAGATCACGTGGGATCCAGGGGTAGCTAGCCAATTGGATACAAAATTGGCTTGAAGGTAGGAAACAGAGAGTGGACGATGGTTGTGACTAGGGGTGTGCCATAAGATTTGGTGCTGGGCCCACTGCTTTTCATCATTTATACAAATTATTTGGATGTAAATATAGGAGATATGGTTAGTAAGTTTACAGTTGACACTGAAATTGATGGTGTAGTGGACAGTGAGAAAGATTATCTCAGAATACAATGGGACCTTGATCAGTTGTGCCAAGGAATGGCTAATGGGGTCTAATTTTGATAAATGTGAGGTGTTGCATTTTGGAAAGGCCCAGAACTTATACAGTTAATGGTAGGACACTGCAGAGTGTTGCTGAATAAAGACACCTAGGGGTACAAGTGTATAGTTCCTTGACAGTTGAGTCACAGGTGGGCAAGGTGGTGAAGAAAGTGTTTGGCACACTTACCTTCATTTGTCAGAAAATGGAGTTCAGGAATTGGGATGTCATGTTGCGAGTGTACAAAACATTGGTTAGGCTAGTTTTGGAATACTGCATATAATGCTGATCATTCTTCTATAGGAAGGTTGTTAAACTTGAGAGGTGCATAAAACATTTACGAGGATATTATCAGGATTAGTGGGTTTGGGTTAGAGGGAGAGGCTGACTGAACTGGGACTTTTTTCCCTGGAGCATCAGAGGCTGAGAGGTGACCTTATAGAGGTTTATAAAATCATGAGGGGAATGGGGAGAGTAATTAGCCAAGGTCTTTTTCCAAGAGTGGGGGCGGTCACAGATGTATAGCATCAAAACAGACCCTTCGGTCCAACTTGTCCATGCCTATCAGGTATCCCAACTAAATTCTAATTCTATTTGCCAGCACTTGGCCCAAATCCCTCTAAACCCTTCCTATTCATATACCCATCCAGATGACTTTTAAATGTTGCAACTGTACCAGCATCCACCACTACTTCTGTATTTATTGAATTCAAATTTCACCATTTGCCATGGATCAGTTATGGCTCAAAATATTCACTTTTGTCTGGTACAATATTCTAGATTTTTAATCCTCCTGTAGGAATGCTCTTTTGCAATAATGAGATCTTCCAGTGGATTTATAATTCATAAGCTTCGCGAGAAATTTTTCAAGAGAAAAGGCAAATGGTACAGCTCCTGAGGCAAGCTACCTTAAAATCTATATGTTCAAATTAATTTGCTTTATTGCACATTATAAATTATAGAACTTCTGTCTAAAATTTATGTCTTTTTATTTGAATTTGTTGTCTTTTGCTTTGAATTTCCTTTGGGTCTTTGGATTCACTGCCTTAGATTTTACAGCTTAAGTTAGACATCCCGGAGAAGCTGAACAATAGCTTTAATAAGGAAAGACTCAAAGACGTTGATAGCTGAAACTAGTTCTGAATAGTAGATGTATGATAAAGGCAAGAAGCCATGATGGAACCTGTGCAGGAGCCCCACAGTATGTCATGTCCTCAAGCCTCAGGCAATCAGAACGTGACTACCATGGTGACCCAAACCAAAGGATAGATAATCAACAGCCTCCTTCTATCTCAGCTGCAAATGACTAGAGTTAGATCCTTCTCTCATTGCAGCTTTTTAAGTCAATGGAGGCAGTGATAGAGGTCTGAGGAGTGACTGAATGCTCCAGAAATGTCCCAAGACATTCCAGATTCCAGAAAGAGATTCCTCATCCCTTGAAAGGCACACTTGTATGTCTATGTTGACCTAAGAAGGAGGATGAAAATTAAGAAACCAGGCACCCTTTCTCCTTGTCACTGCTGCTTTGAGCTCATGGCCAAACAATGGTATGCAAGCTGCAAACACAGGACTGAGCCTTATGAAAGCACCCATAAAGTTCAGAGGAGGATCTAGCTGAAAAGGGAGTGGTGGGAGGGGGGAGGGAGAGTGATTTATATAATCATATAAAAGATTACCATTGTGCAATGTGACTAAATTCATCTTCCACTCAAATCTTTTTCCTTCTTATTTCAATTCTTAACACCAAGTAGGATCTTTTCTATATCTTTCCTCGCTTAAGTTAGAAGTGACAGATTGAGTTCTGAAGAGGTTGAGATTGAAGTTGACAGATTCAGTCCCCAGAAGAGCTGCTTCAAGGTATGGCACAAGGATAACAAGAAACAGCTACATATCAATGCATCCTGAGCTTCCATTGCATGTTGTCCATGGGGGATCTCATCTTTCTTCACCTAGTCATCTGGCTACTTCTCATTCTTTTCATCAAAAGAGACATCACGGACAGCAATGTCTGAATTATTTGATGCCTTGCCTTGTGCAGTACACCGCAGATCACCGTGAAACATGAGACTTGTGCTTTCGCATACTGCAAGGCTCCATCAGGTTTATCAATACACCTGAATCATATCTTCAAAAGTCAAGTAACCTCCCAAATGCTCAATTAGATGAATTATGAATTATTTTATTGTCATGTGTATTTTAGAGTGTGAAATACAATAACATACAGTGAAATGCTTTCATACTTCACCACAATATGCTGCCATTTTGAAAGAAATGAAAAGACCATAAAACATAGGAGCAGGAGTTAGGCCATTCAGACCACCGAGTCTGCTCCACCATTCAATCATGGCTGATAACTTTCTTATCCCCATTCTTCCGCCTTCTCCCCATAACCCTTGATCCCCTTGACAATCAAGAACCTATCTATCCCAGTCTCACATCTACTCAATGACCTGGCCTCCACAGCCTTCTGTGGCAATGAATTCCACAGATTCACCACTGTCTGGCTGAAGAAGTTTCTTATCTCAGTTCTAAAAGATCTTCCCTTTAGTCTAAGGCTGTGCCCTCACGTCCTAGTCTTTCCTATCAATGGAAACATCTTCCCACCCAACATCTACTCTGTCCAGGCCATTCAGTATTCTGCATGTTTCAATTAGATCCCTCCTCACCCTTATAAACTCCATCGAGTATAGACCCAGAGTCCTCAAACTTTCCTCATATGTTAAGCTTTTCATTCCTGGATCATTCTTGTGAACCTCCTCTGAACATACTCCATGGCCAATACATCCTTCCTGAGATACAGGGCACTAAACTGCACACAATACTCCAAACGTGGTCTGATTAGAGCCTTATACAGCCTCAGAAGTACATCTTTGCTTTTATATTCAAGACCTCTCAAAATAAATACCATTGTTACATTTGACTTCCTAGCTACTGATTCAATCTGCAAGTTTACCTTAAAAGAATCCTGGACAAGAACTCCAAATCACTTTGCACTTCAAACTTCTGAATTTTTCTCCCCATTTAGAAAGTAGTCAATGCCTCTATTTTTTTTTAGCCTAAGTGCATGACCTCACACTTTCCCACATTGCACTCCATCTGCAACTTCTTTCCTAATGTGTCCAAATCCTTCCGCAGCCTCCCTGCCTCCTCAATGCTACCTGTCCCTCAACCTATCTTTGTATCATCTGCAAACCTCGCCAGAATGTCCTCAGTTCTTTTAACTAGATCGTAAATGTATAAAGATGTAGCTTAAAGAGAAGTCCGTTTACATTCAAGTTCTGAGATACTCAGAACCACCACTTCACCGCCATCTACGTCAGACTGAACTAATGTCAAAATCACCGATCCTCAGGCACCATCTTTCACTAGGCCGATTCACCTCCACCTCCGCAACACCTCCCAACATCGGAACCTCTTGCTACTGAGCCCATGTCTTTGATTTTACTATGATGCTCTTCTATCATCGCTTCGCCATGCCAGCACCAGACCCAACCAATGGCAAAGTTTTCAATCCTCAGACGCCATCTTTTCTCACTGGGCTTACCTCACCAATGTCAACTCAAGGCTCACTGTTCCATACACTGAGCTTGTTTTTCCCCATACTGCACCTGCTCTTCCTGCACTGGACTCACTTTCTCCATACTGGACTCACTCTCCCCTGTGCTGATCTCGCTCTCCTCTGCCACAAATCTGTGCCGGGATAATTCCCTGCTGCCGATGCCATCTGAACTCTTCACCGTAAGTAAGTAAAATAAAAGATAAGTGAAAGAGAAAAATAGGAAAAAAAAACTAAGAAAAAAGAAAAAGAAAATGAAAGAAAAGCAGGACCAATCGTATGAGCCCTGAGCTCAGGAACTCTGCTGCCATCTTGGGAAGAGATGACCTGTGGCTTAAGTTATATTTATCCTCTATTTATATTTGGGGTCCTTACAGGCATGAGTAGTCATGCCTTTATTGTGTAGCCTTAATTCCAAGTATCCATCCCTGAAAGCAGACAAAGAAACGGAATGCTGTGGTGCCTGGAACGGTTTCAGTATATAGATTTCATGGTGGCTTCTCAGGAAATGTGTACACACCTGCAGGATCTGCATTTGGTGGTTACAGACCAATTGCATATCGATGGAGTGGAATCTCTTCTGGTCAATGCAGATCACTGGCTGGCCCATGATGATTAGTCACAGACAATTGATGATACCTTGCAATTGCTGGAAATTTCACAGGGACTCCTCACTCAATGGACCTCTCTGCCTGATTGTCTGGATCAGTACAGTAACATACATGAACATGACCATGGTCAAATCTTCAATGGGCCTCAGTCAGGGTAATCTCTCAAATGCCCCTGTAGATCCCTGGAATGATCTAGACATAGAAGTTGATAGCCATGGTCTTCTTCAGTGCCACTGGCATTGGATGCCCATAAATTCAGTGGGTCTCAACTTGTCCTACGACTTGTCAACTTTCCTGGAGAGCCATAGTTCTTACTGACATTAACACTCTGACATATACAATAAGTTCTTTGCTCATAAACTTTCACTTTTCTGTGGATGTATGACTTTTGGCATATCCATAGGTGTCCTTCTGCACCATGCCTATCTTGAAAGGGTGGTCATGCTGGTCTGGAGTTTTGTAATGTGGCATTGCTGATGCCTAGTCCTGCATCCCTCCAAGCCTCCCTTCTTCTTTAGAAGGGAGGAGGGTACAGGGCATGAGATGAGATGTATCAGACCCAGAGTTGGAAAAGCACTGCAGGTCAGGCAGTATCCGAGGAACAGGAGACTTGATGTTTTGGGCATAAGCCCTTCATTAGAAACATTCCTGATGAAAGGCTCATGCCCGAAACATCAATTCTCCTCCTTGGATGCTGCCTGCCTGCTGTGATTTTCCAGCGCCATAATTTTTGACTCTGATCTCCAACATCTGCAGTCCTCACTTTCTTCATGTATCATATCTATAGCAGTTGGTTTCCTTCTGAATCCTACGCCTTCAAACATTTCCTGAGTTCTGTACTTGGGTAGGAGCCACCTTCTATACGTAACTCTGGCCATAGGTCCCTACACTCCTGGCACTTTTTTCTGCTTTTGTACCATCATTTGCCAGTATTACTTACACAACACCCTTTCCACCATTAGTTTGTTTAGAGAGCCAGTACTTAGTTCAATTCCTTGCCATCCCTCATCTCACTGCTGTCTCAGACAGGGCTCCAAGAACTACATGCACCGACAAAATTAAAATCGCCATGAAATCTCAGTTAATTCTCTTAAATAGCTCAGTTTGTAATATGTTGCATCAATGAAAGATTAGTCACTGTCACATGTTGTCTGTGTGGATACTCTTTTGGATGTATAGAAATGACAAACAGCATGTGCAACAATCTATATATCCCAGATGCTGTCTACCAAACTGTTAGAAAAAGAGAGAGAGGGAGAGACTGTTAGGCAGACAAAAGAGTAAGTAAAGGTCAGCCTGGAAGAAACAATGGCTGCTAATGAGACAATTAGAGACTGAAAATGGGTTGGTTATGATAGCAGTCCATTTGATCAAAAGGCTTGGTTTTATGAGGGTTGGAATAAGGACATGAGAAGCTGCTCAGGCCTGGAACTCAATATTCAGTCCTGAAGACTGCAGGGTACCCAGCGAAAAATGAGATGTTGTTCTTCCAGCTATGCTGAGCTTTGTTGGAAAACAGTAGCAAGCCTAAGACAAAGTAGTTGATAGGGAACATGGTGGTGTTGCATTTGCCTTTTTGATGTCCTCTCAGTATTTGTGCTTTTTTTAAAATTTCAGGCTGGAGTATCTATTGGCATAAAGCGAGGCCAGGTCTATTCTACCATGAATATACTCTGAACGCTGATTTGTAATCTCTGCATTCCTTTCCTGAATGTAAGTTTCGCTTCTCTCAGTAGAAATGCTCCCACTGCTAGACCTGTTATGTGTAACATAATCATGTCTTTATTTAAGTAATCTTTCAGTTCTGCAAATTCAAAGGATTCTGTGAGCTGTATTAATGTAGTCACGCATTGATCATTGGTCTCTTTTTTTATCTTGGGATCAAATATTAAATACTACTTTAGTAATTGATCATAAATTATATTAATTGGATTCAGAGGCCTTCAAGATTTCTGCAATTTTTTTTTCTGTGCATCAGAGAGATTTAAGAATGGGATACATTTTGAGACAGTCTCTTCCCAACAATGATAAAAGTTGTCACTACTCCAGCTGTACTGTCAGATAGATCTGTCACAATTCAGTAATTTTGCCACTCTGCATGGAAAAACTGCTAATTGTGTTTCATATCACCTATCATTTCAACTTGACCTTGGACAGGAAATGTTGCAGTTGTTGTCTTATCTAGTGTTTCAGCTATGTCCTACTTCTTTGTAACTTTCAGTATCTTCAATGGCAGTTTACACAGCTCTGAACATTTCTGCATTTCTGTCAGTAAAGCAGTACTTCAACACCTAATCTCAGCTGCATCTCTAACACCATGTCAGGAGTTCAGCCCAGTACCGTGTTGTCCATACTGTGTGTTTTATTAAACTGACTGCAGGAAACCTGAGGTCACATGACTGTGACATGACAGATGGCACAGTTATATAGTAATGAACTTCTATCCCAAGCAGATACCTCCTTGTTTCCAGTTTACCACAGTGTCTTTTTAAAAAACCTCCCTAGTAAAAATATCATATTGAGAATTCTTATTTTTAAAATGTTTAAACTACATCTGGTTCTTAGCTATTCAACAAAAGCAGTAAAATAGCTAGTCATGATATGTTAGAACTGATTTCACCTGTGCTTTTATTTGATATAAAATTAACATGACAATGTTCTGATGGTCAATCTACTTTGTTTACTTAAGAATTGTTTTTGATTGGAATTTCATTTTGCCCTTTGTTACAAACCTGAGGAGTGTTGTTGAACTTAGTAGGTGTGCAAGTTCATAGTTCATTGAAAGTGGCATCTCAAGTAGACAGGGTGAAGGAAGAGGTATTTGGCACACTTGCATTCATTGGTCAGAGCACTAAAAATAGAGTTGGGACATCATGTTGTAGCACCACGTTTAGAACAATTGTGTACAATTCAGTTCTAGAATACTGCATACAGTTCTGGTCGACCTGCTATAGAAAGGATGTTGTTAAACTAGGAAAGTTACAAAGAAAATTCACAAGGATGTTGCCGGGACTGGAGGGTCTGATTTATAAAGAGAGGCTGAATAGGCAGGAACTTTCTTTCCCAGAGCATCGGAGGTTGAGGGATAATATTACAGAAGTTTATAAAACCATGAGGAGCATAGATTAGGGGAATAGGCAAGTTATTTTTCCAAGGGTAGGGGAGTCCAAAACTAGATGATATAGATTTAAGGTGAGAGGGAAAAGATTTAAAAGGGACCTGAGGGGCAATGTTTTCACACAGAGGGTGTTACATGTATGGAATGAGCTGCCAGAGAAAAGAGGAAGTAATAAAGGCAGGTAAAATTACGTTTAAAATACATTTGGACAGGTACATGAATAGGAAAGGTTCAGAGGGATTTAGGCCATATGCAAACAAATGGAAATAGTTCAGGTTAGGATACCTTGTTGGCATAGATGAGTTAGACTGTAGGTTCTGTTTCCATGCTATATTGACTCTATGTCACAATCCAACCTCTACTGGTCTTGCCACTGCAAGATCTGGTAGCAACATCATGAGATCAGTAATCACTGATTTAACTGCACCTCTCCAAACTTTTATTTCAAGGGTTGGTAAATTTCCACCCACTCTCTCAATGTAATACTGGTTCATCACCTACGCTGTAGGAGGCAGTTTGATACCTAATCGCTCCAAGCCCCTCATTTCCTAAGCAATCTGTTCAGGGATGTTATTCCGCTCCTCTGAAGAAGGTGGGACTTGAACCCAGGATTCCTGACTCAGAAGTAGAGACACTACCACTATACCACAACAGCTTGTTCTTTCCAGCTCTGAAAACTGGATGTTACCGTAAACATGTGACTTGAACCTGGATGACCTGAGAATGCTCAGAAATATGACCATGTTTCATGGTTGGTTGGTTGTGCTTTCCATGTAGTTTTCACATGCCAGAATGCAATACTGGCCAATTTCACAGGGCTCAGAGATGCTTTTCTTTTGCAAACTTTAAAATCATGTTAATGGCTGAGTTGGCATGGATTAGAGTAGACCAATCCAAAAGGGTTTTACTGTTATGTATTTAAAGAAGTCGCTGATTACATAACAAACAGCATCGTCTCTCCTATCTGAACAGGCTGTGATCTAACTTTAATGTAGAACCAGTAGAATTTCTACGCATTATCTAATTGGTGTCCACGTCTTGCAGTGGTATTGACTCTTCTGAATATTTCAGCCACTGATCTCAATTATATTATCCCACATCCACTCCAACTCAGAAACTTAATATATTAAGATAAAGTCAGGAAGGATGAAGTAGCTCTTTTTGTTTCATTCCTGAATTGGTTTCAACAGAGTTTGAGTTTAAAAGACAAGTGACATTGCCAAATCAAAACATAAGAAATTTTCTATGTATAGCTTGATGTGAGAAATAAGTAGGTGAGGATCCTTAAATTAGAAAATAAAACTAACTGTTTATGTGTTAAGTTCATTTAAAAAATATGCAGAAATTATTAACAAAAAAGACTTAAAATATACAAATATATTCAGGTACCCACTGATACAAAAACAATATAAATACAAATCCCCAATCATGAAAAAAAATCATAATATGACTCTGGAGCATATCAATTCCTAAACACTGGCCAAGTAAAAGCAAAGTCAGAAAATAATTCACAGATTGTCTAGAGGCCTCATACAGTTCAAGGGCAGCTTTAAGTATCTTCTAGTACTGGGTTTCTTACTGAAATACTCATCTTGCAATCATGGCTGTGGGTGATTCTATTATTCTTTTGTAAACAGTAGGTTTGATTTGGAATTCTTCATTAAGAACTCATGGTTTGCATTAATGAAGTCTTCTGGTGCCCTTCAAATCAAAAACATCTTAGCTTTGATGAGAGTTTCAAAGAGAGAAGGGTGCCCTCTCTGTCTTTTGCCTATTGCCCATTATGTCTTATGGCATTCTCTTTAACAGTTGGTTTTAAAAAAGAGATGTGTGTTATGTGAACTCTGACAGCTCTATGGACTCTGGTCACCATGCAAAGGTTTTATCCTTCACAAATTCAACATTTTAACTTCTGTATGCCAATGACCTTTGTTATAAAATTGTTCTTAGAGTCCAAGATACATACATATAGTTAATAATTTACTTTAAAAATTAATATTTTATTGAACATATCTTCTTAACAATACCTATGTGAAACTTGCACCTCTGACTAGACAGCTCAGTTAACAATTGCAACTACAGTCCAGCATTCTGTCTTTTAGTTGTTACCACTGATCTGCTGTGACATTTAATCATTTTCATGTTCCCTATTTTTTGAAAAACAGCATTTGGCTAAAGGAATTATTCAGAATAAAGCAATAATTTCATGAGTTACTGAATACCACTTCTGGCTATTGAATTGTAACACTCTTAGTTTTAAAATAAATTTACACAACTACATTTCTTTTAGCTTTTTGAAACTCTTACCTAGCAAATGTTTTGGTCAGCATAGCAACAAGCAGGTTGTTACAGATAATACTCCCAAATATCAACAGACAAACCAGGATGTACGTCATAATAGGATCAATATCATGCAGGTTGTGATATCCATATTGATGAACAATAGTAACTTGGAAAATAGTGAAGATCAATGAGTCAAAGCTCTTGAAATGGTCGGACTTTCCTGTAAAAGAAGTACTGATGTTTGAAAATCCTCTTCTTAACATACTATCACAATTCAATATCGCTGAGAGTTTGATGCATTCACTTGCAATTTATAACCCCTGAAATTTTTCCCAAATATTTCACTGTTGAATGTCTCCACTTGATTAACTGTACTTTATTTTAGTGACTTCTTCCTCTCTGGGCACACAGTGGAAGTAGCATGTGCAATCAATAAGGTGATCTGCAATCACTCATCAATATCATTTTGAAAGCAACTTTTAAGCTGATGATCTCTACTGAGAAGGAAAAACCACCATCTCTCTAAGTCACACGCAATCCTCACTTGGGGCTTTATTATCATTTTCAATATCTCTGGGTCAAAATCTTGGAATTCCTTCACTAAAAGCACTGTGGGTGTATTTACATGACATGAATTGCAGCAGTTCGGAAAGTGGTTTACCATGTCCTTCCTGGGGTAAGTAACAAATAATGACTTTGTCAGTGACCCCCTCATCTCAAGAACAAATATTAAAAAGCATACACACACTCTCTCATTTATGAACCAAAGAGAATGTACTTTTTTCACCTGTCATTGTTTCTCGTCTCTCTTTCTCTATGGATTACACCAATGTACACAATGTTTCTTCCTATCATTTCAGTTTTCTCTGTAGGCTTCACATACTACAAAGCATCTATCCTTTTGACAATTTGTTGCAATTCTTAATCTTTCTGGTCCAACAAAGTGGATGCAGCAAAAACTTTACAGGATCACCAAATTTTGTATAACACAATTAAAACAAAACACCCTATAGTGGTAAAAGTACTGAAAAATGGTAAAATCCTACAAAACATGTCACTAAAATCAGTTCAAATGCCTAAACTGTTTTGACCTTATTTTCACCATACGTTTCAAGACAAGGATAGAACTCAAACAGAATCTGAGTTAGCATTGTGTTTATTACAGATTTAAGTATATTGGATTGAACAGCCCACAATGCAGCTTGTCCAGTGTAGTGAATTGTCCAGGACATGAGTTACCAGGTTCTGACCTTCTCCAAGAGTTTCTTAAACCCTTGAAGTAACCCCACCACCACAGCGAATGCCACTAGAGAACTGTTGGCCAGTGCATCCAGAAGAGACAGAGATTCACATCTCAGAAATGGTAACAGAAAGATGTACCGCATCTTGTACAGGTGACTTAACGTCATATTTTGCAACATCCCATTAAGTGCAGTCAGAGATCCAAGACATATCCCTTCTAACAGGTAGCAATTGGTAATATCTCAATAGTCACATAAACATTGATGAGTGGTCTCCAGCAGATATAATCCTATTAAAACTCCAGACTCCCAAACCATTCCTGTACCTTGGAATATTAGATAAATTATCTATCATCTCAATTCTTTCACATTCCTCCAATTTGCTCAGCAGTCCTACCCCATTCAGCCAATGGTAACTGACAATTGAATAACGAATTGAAGGAGGAGGTTCCATCAATAACTGCTTTCTCAATGTAGGGGAGTCAAATCTTAAGTGTGAAAGGTGAAACTGAAGTATTTTGCATCACCTTAAGCCAGATGTTCTGAGTGTGTGATCTGTTTTAGCAGTGTCTGTAGGTCCCCTAGCATTGTAGATGTCGATTTTAAGCCAATTTGGTTCACTCCATGTGATATCAAAAAACAGTTGAAGGGACAAGGCACTAGAAAAGCTAATAGTTTTGACAACATCCTGATAACTGTACTGAAGACAGTCTTCACTATAGAAGATACAAAAACATCCCATTAAAAGCTGAACATCAGAAGGTTGAAGGAAGAAAGAAACTTGATGAAATTGTAATCACCAGGAAAGTGGTACTGAGCAAAACTGAAGATTCTGAGAGTGGATAAGCCTCTGGATTCTGATGGATATTATCCTTTTTTTAAAATTCAATCATGGGACATGGCTATTGCTGGTTGGGCTATCATTTATTTCCTGTCCTTCGTTGCCATTAAGAAGATGATGGTAAGCTGCCTTTTTGAACTGCTGCACTATATTTTCTGCAGATAGATCAGTAATGCCGTCAGGGATGGAATTCCAGGATTTTGACCCAGCCACACTGAAAGAACAGCGATATGTTTCCAAGTCAGGATGGTGAGTGGCTTGAAGGATGTAGTGATTGGAACGAGGACCAGGTGGATTTAATTGACTATGCGATCCTTGATTGAGGTTGGTAACTTGGGCCAACTAGGGAGCCCTGCTAACATATATATAGGACATTTAGACAGACAGTCTCCTCATTCTATGACTGGCTGGTCATGCGCACATGTAAATAAAGGGTGACTTGGTGATGGGATACTGTTCTCTGCAGCCCTTTAAGTAGCGATAAGAGAAATCAGTTGCTCCTAAAGAAAGTTTCCTTACAACAGTCATCTTAAAATTGGGGTAAGCATTTCTGATTTCATGCCTGTATTTGAGGAGCTTGACTCATTTAATCCTGCTGTCAAAGACTGGCCCGAATGTGGAAAGAATGCATTCTTTTTTTCTGGCAAATGACTTTGGGGCAGATGAAAAGCAATGAGCGAACCTTTTGACTGCTTGTGGATCCCCAGTATTTTCAATTATTAGAAGCCTAACTTTTTCTGAGGCACCAAATACTAAAACCTTTCAACAGTTTATGGATTTAGTAAGGAATATTACGATCCCAAGCCCCATTAATTCTGAGATGCTATCAGTTTTATTAGGCAATTCGAGAACCAGGGGAATCCATATTGGAGCTCTTGTACTGTGCACATGTAAATAAAGGGTGACTTGGTGACGGGCCTCTATGTAGTTATTTCAGAGGGAAGCTTACAAATGGAGTTCCCATATATCTAGTGTCCTAGTCTTTCGAGATGGAAGTGCCTGTGTTTGGAAAGTGCTGCCTCAGAAGCCTTGGTGAACTCCTGCAGTGCATTTTGTCGATGTTACACACTTCAACTGAGTGTCAGTGGTGACTGAATGTTTCATGGAAGAGGGTCTTAAAAGAAATGACTAATGAGTCAATAGATGCACTGAGGTCAATTTTCCAAAATTTATTAGATTCTGGAAAAGTTCCATCACAAGGTCAGAGAGATGTACAGCACGGAAGCAAACCACTTGGTCCAACTCATCCATGCCGACCAGATATCCAAAGTTAATCTAGTCCCATTTGCCAGCACTTGGCCCATATCCCTCTAAACCCTTCCTATTCATATACCCATCCAGATGCCTTTTAAATATTGTATTGTACCAGCCTCCATCACTTCTTCTGGCAGCTCATTCCATACATTCACCACCCTCTGAATGAAAAAGTTGCCCCTTAGGTCCCTTTTAAATCTTTCCACTCTCACCTTAAATCTATGCTCTCTAGTTCTGGCCTCCATCACCCTAGGAAAAACACTGTCTGTCTAGATTTTATAAGCCCCTACAAGGTCACCCCCTCAGCCTCCGACACTCCAGAGAAAACAGCCAAAGCCTATTCAGACAGGAAAGCAGCAAATATCTTGGTTTGAGAAGGGAGGGAGGCAATATACAGGAAACTATAAGCAAATCAGCTTGATGTTTACCATGGGATGGTGTTAGAATCAATCAATCATTCAGGACATTATAACTGGCCACTGAAAAAATGCAAGGTAATTAGGAAAAATAAGCATGATTCTGTAAAAGGCAAATCCTGTTTAACCAATTTATTGGAATTCCAGGAAAAATGTGTTTTGGATAAAACCTGTTGATGTGCTATATTTGCATTTGTAGAGGTATTTGATAAGGTTCCACTTATAAAGTTACTGCGCAAAGTAGGAGCTCATGGTATATAGGGTGACATATTAGCATGGGTAGAAGATTGGCTGCCTAGCAGAAAACAGAGAGAGTGCACAAATGGGTCTCTTTCAGATGGGCTGGATCTAACAAGTGGGGTTCCAGTTGTATCTGTGCTGGGACCCCAACTTACTAAAATTTATATCATTGACTTAGAAGAAGGTATCAAAGGTGGCTAAATTTTCAGATGACACAAAGATAGTCAAAAAGTATGTTGTGAACATGACATGAAATAAGGCACAGGTGGCTATGGATAGGTTAAGTGAGTAGACAAAAATCTGGCAGATAGAAGTCAGAAAATATGACTTGGCAGAAAGAATAAAATATGGAGTTTATTTAAAAAGAGAATTGCAAAATATCAATATGATGAGGGATCTAAATCTCCTAATGCATAAGTTATAAAAACTTAGTTTATAGCTAACTACGTAATCTGGAAGGCTAATGGGATGCTAGCCATTTTATATGACAGGAATTGAACATAAAAGTTAGGATGTTATGCTTCAGTTATGCAGCGCACTGATGAGCCAATACCTTGAATACTGTGTGAAGCTTTATTCTCCTTACCTAAGAAATGATGTAAATGCATTTCAAGGCAGTTCATAAGACGTTTACTAGATTGATACCTAGAATAAGTGGATTGTTTGATGTACATAGACTGAACAGGCTGGGCTTGTTTTAATGTGGTGCTGGAAAAACATAGCAGGCCAGGCAGCATCCGAGGAGCAGGAGAATCGATATTTCGGGCATAAGCCCTTCTTCAGGAATCCTGAAGAAGGGCTTATGCCCGAAACATCGATTCTCCTGCTCCTCGGATGCTGCCTGGCCTGCTGTGTTTTTCCAGCACCACATTTTCAACTCTGGTACTCCAGCATCTGCAGTCCTCATTTTCTCCTGGGCTTGTTTTAACTCCAGTTCAGAAGAGCAAAAGGTGAATTGATTGAAGTTTGTAAGATCCTGAATAGCCTTTGCAAGGTAGATGTGGAAAAGATGTTAAGACTTGAGTGAATCCAGAACTAGGGAACTTTGAAAATTGGACATCTCAGTCTTAGGACAGACGTGAGGAGAATTGTTTTTCTCTTAGAGCATTTTGCAATTTTGGAACTCTCTGATTTAGAAGGCAGTGGAGATGCAGTTAGAGTCATAGACATGTACAGCATGGAAACAGACCCTTTGGTCCAACCCGTCCATGCCGACCAGATATCCCAACCCAATCTAGTCCCACCTGCCAGCACCCGGCCCATATCCCTCCAAACCCTTCCTATTCATATACCTATCCAAATGCCTCTTAAATGTTGCAATTGTACCAGCCTCCACTACATCCTCTGGCAGCTCATTCCATACACATACTACCCTCTGCGTGAAAAAGTTGCCCCTTACGTCTCTTTTATATCTTGCCCCCCTCACCTTAAACCTATGCCCTCTAGTTCTGGACTCCCCGACCCCAGGGAAAAGACTTTGCCTATTTATACTATCCATGCCCCTCATAATTTTGTATACCTCTATAAGGTCACCCCTCAGCTTCCGACGCTCCAGGGAAAACAGCCCCAGCCTGTTCAACCTCTCCCTGTAGCTCAGATCCTCCAACCCTGGCAACCCTCCAATCCTTGTAAATCTTTTCTGAACCCTTTCAAGTTTCACAACATCTTTCCGATAGGAAGGAGACCAGAATTGCACGCAATATTCCAACAGTGGTCTAACCAATGTCCTGTACAGCCGCAACATGACCTCCCAACTCCTGTACTCAATACTCTGATCAATAAAGGAAAGCATACCAAACGCCGCCTTCACTATCCTATCTACCTGCAACTCCACTTTCAAGGAGCTATGAACCTGCACTCCAAGGTCTTTGTTCAGCAATACTACCTAGGACCTTACCATTAAGTGATTAACTGTATAAGTCCTGCTAAGATTTGCTTTCCCAAAATACAGCACCTCGCATTTATTTGAATTAAACTCCATCTGCCACTTCTCAGCCCATTGGCCCATCTGGTCCAGATTAGAGTACTTACAGTGTGGAAACAGGCCCTTCGGCCCAACAAGTCCACACCGCCCCACCGAAGCGCAACCCACCCATACCCCTACATTTACCCCTTACCTAACACTACGTGCAATTTAGCATGGCCAATTCACCTGACCTGCACATCTTTGAACTGTGGGAGGAAACCGGAGCACCCGGAGGAAACCCACGCAGACACGGGGAGAATGTGCAAACTCCACACAGTCAGTCGTCTGAGGCAGGAATTGTACCCGGGTCTCTAGCGCTGTGAGGCAGCAGTGCTAACCACTGTGCCACCGTGCTGATCCTGTTGTAATCTGAGGTAACCCTCATCGCTGTCCACTACACCTCCAATTTTGGTGTTATCTGCAAACTTACTAACTGTACCTCTTATGCTCACATCCAAATCATTTATGTAAATGACAAAAAGTAGAGGGCCCAGCACCGATCCTGTGGCACTCCATTGGTCACAGGCCTCCAGTCTGAAAAACAACCCTCCACCACCATCCTCTGTCTTCTACCTTTGAGCCAGTTCTGTATCCAAATGGTTAGTTCTCCCTGTATTCCATGAGATCTAATCTTGCTAATCGGTCTCCCATGGGGAACCTTGTCGAACGCTTTACTGAAGTCCACATAGATCACATCTACTGCTCTGCCCTCATCAATCTTCTTTATTACTTCTTCAAAAAACTCAATCAAGTTTGTGAGACATGATTTCCCACGCACAAAGCCATGTTAACTATCCCGAATCAGTCCTTGCCTTTCCAAATACGTGTACATCCTGTCCCTCAGGATTCCCTCCAATAACTTGCCCACCACCGAGGTCAGGCTCACCGGTCTATACTTCCCTGGCTTGTCTTTACCGCCCTTCTTAAACAGCAGCACCACGTATGCCAACCTCCAGTCTTCCCGCACCTCACCTGTGACTATCGATGATACAAATATCTCAGCAAGAGGCCCAGCAATCACTTCTCTAGCTTCCCACAGAGTTCTCGGGTACACCTGATCAGGTCCTGGGGATTTATCCACTTTTAACCATTTCAAGACATCCAGCACTTCCTCCTCTGTCATCTGGACATTTTGCAAGATGTCACCATCTATTTCCCTACAGTCTATATCTTCCATATCCTTTTACACAGTAAATACCGATACAAAATATTCATTTAGTATCTCCCCCATTTTCTGTGGCTGATCTTTGAGGGGTCCTATTCTCTTCCTAGTTACGCTTTTGTCCTTAGTATATTTGTAAAAACCCTTTGGATTCTGCTTAATTCTATATGCTTCCTTCTTTTTCTTAACCAAACCCTCAATTTCTTTAGTCATCCAGCATTCCCTATACCTACCAGTCTTCCCTTTCACCCTGACAGGAATATACTTTCTCTGGATTCTTGTTATCTCATTTCTGAAGGCTTCCCATTTTCCAGCCGTCCCTTTACCTGCGAACATCTGCCTCCAATCAGCTTTCGAAAGTTCTTGCCTATTACCATCAAAATTGGCCTTTCTCCAATTTAGAACTTCAACTTTGAGATCTGGTCTATCCTTTTCCATCACTATTTTAAAAAGAATAGAATTATGGTCACTGGCCCCAAAGTGCTCCCCCACTGACACCTCAGTCACCTTGTTGGGCCAGGGAATTAAAGGTTATCAGGGAATGTGGGATTCAGAATAGAAATAAATTAGGTATGATTTTATTAAATGGTGGAATAGGCCTGAAGGGCCAAATTGCTCCTAATTCATGTTGAAGACCTGTGCTCCAGAAACAGCTACACCTCTAACCAAGTTGTTCCAGGACAGCTATAACTCTGGCATCTTTTCAATCATCCAGATGTGTCCCATCCACAAAAACAAGGCAAATCAAAGCTGGTAATTGCTGTTCCATTAGCCTTCTCTCAGAAGGGTATCACTAACAGTGTTATCAATTGAAACCTACAGAGCAATGACTACTAATGCTCATTTTGGGTGGAGCAAGGGCACTAAACCCCAGTCCTCATTGCAGTCTTGGTTCAAACAGCTTAACTCAAGAGATGAGTTGAAAGTGACGATCCTTAACATTAAGGCAGTATTTGACCAAATCTAGCCTTAAGTAATCTAAGATTATACCTCACTCAAAGGAAGGCCAATCATCTCAGACCACAGTACTCAGGGGAATGCCCTCAGTCCTACCATTTCCATCATAAGATCAGAAGTTGGGATTTTTGCTGATGATTACACAACATTCAATATCATTCACAACTCCTCAGATACTGGAGTAGTCCATGTCCATGCACCAAAACCAGGACAATTTGGTCTGATAAATGACAAGTATCATTTGTGCCACATAAATGCCAGGCAATTACAATCTCCAACAAGTAAATACATAAACATCTTCCCTTGACATTCAATGGTATCACCATCATTAAATCTTCCATTATCAATACTCTGTAGATATCATTGCTCAGGAATTGAACTGGTCTGGCCTGGCTGCATAAATACTGTGGCTACAAGATCAAGTCAGAATCTAGGAATTCTGAGGATAGTAGCTTTCCTTCTGGCCCCCCGAAGGCTGCCAACCATCTTCAAGACATAAGTCAGGAATTGTTGGAATACCCTCCCCTTGCCTACATGAGTGCAGCTCCAACAACAATCAACAAACACAGTTATAAGACACAGCAGTCTGCTTGACTGGTACTCTGTCTGCCATCATAAATATTTACTCCCTCAGCCAGCAACACATCAGATCTGCGAATGATACCCAAATCCCACAGAAGAAATTTTAAAGATTGTGAAATTTGTACTCCCACTGTAATACTTGCCACATGTTTTTGGGGTGCAGGAGACATAAAGCAATGAAGTTAGCTTTTGATTTTGTCAAATCTAAAAATCTTTCTGACAGATGGTGGTACTGGATTCCTTTCTTATTCATTCATAAGATGTGGGTGTCACTGATTGGGCCACCATTTATTGGCCATCCTAGTTGAGAAGGTGGTATAAGCTGCCTTCCCAAGTCATTGCAGTCTACGCCATTAGGGACTGCCAAGTATAACTCTAATTAATGGAGCATTTCCCTCTGATTCCCACTGACTACAGTTTTGCTAGGGCTCCTTGATGCCACACTTCGTTAAATCCAGCCTTGATGTCAAGGCAGTTACTCTCACCCACAATTAATTAATTAATTCCCATCTAAACTGTTGAGTTTTAATTTGCAGAACAATGAAATTAGATGGTAATTAGACAAAATGTTAAACTATCAAAAAACTGTTATTGGCATATATATGTATAAAGTAATCAATAACTGTTATTGATACTAATTGATAAAATTACCTGGTTGTAAGACAGCCATACTGATGTAAATAAGGGTATTATATAAGCAGTTCATAATGACAACAATGCTAATGCAAAAAAGTGACAGGGTCACCACAATTTGATTTACTTGATAATCACATATTATAATCTGGTCTTTAATTCAATCTGCAAGATCATTCTGCTTTGTACTTTTGAACAGGATTATCACAAAATGATTTAACCCACTGCTATAATTACTTACCCATGAAAATAATCCAGAAAGCAAATGTAAATGCAATAGCCATTTCACTAAATACAAACAAGTATTTCAATATGAGGATGGCGATTTTGTGAAGCACAAGAACAAATGGTCCAATATAACTGTAACAAGAAAAATATCTATAATTTTATATCTATATATCTAAATTATCAAATCACATTATAGTACATGGAACAGAAATTTTTAATTTCAATGCTTTCATTCTAATTAGTTATGCCCAATAACTAACTCCATAATAAATCTAATACAAGATTAACATGCATGGGGTGCTGGAAATTTGAAATACAAATAAAAGATTCTGTGGATACTAAATAAATCTGACATTGGGAATAAAGGGTTTTTGCCTGAAACGTCGATTTTCTAACTCCTTGGATGCTGCCTGACCTGTTGTGCTTTTCCAGCACCACTTTAATCTTGATTCTAAACGCCAGCATCTGCAGTACCCATTTCTGCCCTGGATTTTTCATAGACTTGTCAGTAAAGACAAAAATCACTCATATGGTTCTTTTCCAGTTACCGTACAAGAGGAGACATATGTTCCCTTGGACTGGTTACTCGGGACACTCAATACCTGGTCAGAGTGGCTTCTTTGAAAATGTGTGCTTCTCATGTTGCAAAATTTTAAATTTGTTATGAAACATCATACATTTAAAGTAGGAGCAGGAGTTGGCCATTTGGCAACTTGAGACTGTTCTACTGTTCAATAAGATTGAGGCTGATCGGCTAATGGCCTCAATTCCTGTTCCTGCCTGTTTGCCATAACCCTTGACTCTCTTGTAAATCTAAAATTTGCCCAACTAAGCACTGAATATATTCAATGACTTCGCCTCCACCACTCTCTAAGGAAGAGAATTCCAAAGATTAACAAGCTTCTGAGGAAAATTCCACTCATTTCTGTCTAAAATGGGAGACGCCTTATTCTTTGGGCATCCGCTATTTCTTCACTGGCTCTATTTAACAGTCTGGAACACAATGCACCTGGTCCTGGTGAGTTATCCACTTTGAGTGTGACAATATTTGCCTTTAAGAGGGATTTGTTTTGTCCTGTTTCTCCTGAAGAGGGGTATTGTAAACCTGGTGCTAAGATGTCTACTCCATGGAAAGCAGAGTAAATAGCGTTAGTTTTTCTTTAAAAGTAGACAAAAGAAACACGAGTGAGTGGAGTTAGGCTCACACAAACGCAGGTTTTTTTTGCTTTCTGTTGTTGAAGTGGGGTTTTTGGAGTTGAAGAAGTGCCTAGATACAGATCTCTTGCTGCTGCCACTGCTTGAGTTCTCTCTCTCCTGCTGGATTCATTCCTTTTCCTGGACTGGAGGAGATAACAATTTGTTGAATTTGACTTTGCCAAGGGTGTGTTTATTGCTATATTGGAACAGTTAATGAGTAATAGTTTTTATATATATATATATTATATATATATTGTTTTGTTAAGTATTTCAATAGAATTGATGTTTTCTTTGCATTTTAACTATGGTGTAAGAATAAAGAGTGTTTTGCTTAAAGCCCAGTAGTTTGACCAATCTAACCACATCTGGAATGCAGTGTCTTACACCTGCATTTAAATAAGATAAAAGTTAGGGTCTCAGCTATCTCCTTGATATGTTTTGAGGGGTTTTGGTGGGTTCTGTAACACAAGGATGGATGTTTCTCCAGTAAGTCTTTTTACATTAAATGTTATCAAATATTTCACCTCATTGCAACTGGCAACACTTCTGCAAATGTGATTCTAAGTCACCAGTTGTAAACTCAACTTCTCAAATATTACAGGACAAGTATACCACACAACTGAACTGCCTTACCATGTGTTTATGTCACTTACATTAATTTAATTTTGCTCTGGTTTTCTGACAACTTTATTTTACTTGGCCTTAGCTTAATAAACCTTACAACTACCGATAATCGTTACCTGTACTGCGAAGTCCGAAGAATAACTAACACATTTTATTAGTCACAATGATTCTTACTCAAGACATTTATTTTCCTCATGCACCAAATTCCCATCTGAACTTAATTAGCTGTTCACACTATGCTCCAGCCTATGTCTCATTTATGCATAATCTCCTAACCCTTACTGACCATGTGGCTGGAAAAATCAGTCCCTTAGAGCTTTTCCTGGCCGCATGGAAATTCCAGGAACATTTTAAAATAAATACCCAAATGCTTGGAGATACTTCAAGTTACGCAGCCAAAGGGGAATGAGGATAATTGCGATAATTCGTTTTATTTGATATTTAAATTCCTTCCTCCTCAACACAATATCGACAGTTAGGATACAGATAATAAGCAGTAGGATAGCATACATAATCCAGTTGTACAATCTCCTGAATGCACACAAAAGAAAACATAAATTACACATTTCAAAAGGAAAAAAAAGAAACTTAAAACTAGTAATGAAACTTAGCCTAGAAAATAATGTTGCCAATACTAGTGCATGAACATAACTTTCTGTACACCATTTTAGCATGTGTGTTAAATCATTTAAATGGATATAACTTTTCACCCACTTTGAGCTTTGAGCACTCACTTGTAAGCTGTAAGGGACAAACTTTGTTAAGCAAGGTGCCAAGTACAAAGTTGATTTTGAGTGCAAATGGGAGAGCTGGACCAGGAGGCATTATCACTATTTTTCAGACACTAAAATATGACTGGAAATTGGAAGCCCTTTGGGTACAACATTTCACAATGATTAACTAACTTGTATCTACAATGAAAAAACTCTGTCTCAAAACTCTAGCTTCGTAACATTTATCCATTTCGTTCACAGCATCACACTGTCATACTAATATTATCTGAGGCTTTGAAACATAACTGCAACTAAAAACAAGTGCCTTTAACATGGAAAATATCCCAAAGTGATTCTGAGGTATAATCATATAAGAAATTACATTGAGCCAATTATGAAGGCATTAAGAGGGTAAATAAAATATTGAATAAAGATGTTGTTCTTAGGGAAGACCTTAAGAGAGAACATGGAGGTGAAGAGGTTTACAGATAAAATTAAAAAATTGGGGCTCAGGCAGCTGACGTCGTTGCTGCCAATGGCAGACCAAAGAAACCAGTTGATGCACCAAAAGTTGGAATTTCATGATTCCAGTCTTCACACAGAGTTGAACAGAGTTACAGAGATAAGGTTTGGCAAACTATACACTGATTTTAACTGGAGGATGAGCATTTTAACTTTAAGGCATTATGCTGGGAACCAATATGGGTCAGAGAGCATAAGTGTGATAAGTAAATGAGACTTGTGTGGGATAGGATACAAGTTACAGATGTTTGGATAAACTGAAATTTACCAAATGTGGAAGATGGGAGGCAAGCCAGAAAAGCACTGGATTTGTTGAATATGGAGGTAAAAAGACAACAATTAGAGTTCCAGCAGCAGGTAAAATCATGAAGTAGAATTATGTAGTCTTGGTAATAGTGAAAATATGGGGTCATAGCTCATTGTCAAGAACATCAGCAAAATTACAAGCACTAAAATTCAGATAGTGGCCAGGGAGTGATAAGAACTCGAGACAATGGCCTCATTCTTAATGTTTATATGGAAGAAATTATTGCTTTTCCAGATAGATGTCAGCAAGCAGTTTGATAAAGTAAGGAGTGAAGAGGTTACGTCAGATGGATAGTTGTGGGGAGAAGTAGCCAAAGCACAGGGACAAACGGGAGGCAGTCATTGCTAGTCACTGAAATCAACTTTCAGTTAATACTTTTTTTTAGTCACATTTTTAGGCACAATTTAATCAAATAATGTTACAGCAGCATAAAGTAAACAACTATTATAAAATTATTAAAAAGTTTTATATCTTCACAGACCAGCCATTAAACTTCACATTACACATACAAATCTATGAAGCAGGAGCAGGAATAGGCCCTCATTCAGTCCCTCAGACCTATTCCACCATTAGGCTAGATCATGACTGATCTGATTGAAACTTCAAATCCATACGTCCTGTCTACCCTGATAACTGCTGAAACCCTCTGTTTAACAACAATCATCTACCTCTGCCCTAAAAATATTCAAATGCTCCACATTCCCCACTTTTTCACGAACAGTTTCAAAGACTGATGATCCTCTAAGAAACTATTTTGCCTAATCTCTGTTTTAAAAGGGTAACTCCTGAAACTTTAAATGGTGATGCACATTCTAGATTTTGCTAAAAGAGAAACCGTCACTTCCACATCTACCCTTTCAAGTTCACTTGGGGTTTATATAGTTTAATCAAGTTAGATTTTACGCTTTATACCTTTCCTCATAAGATAACCTGCCCATCACAGGTATTAGTATAATAAACATTCTTTGAACTACCACAAAAACAGAAAAATAATAAAACTCTTTTATAGCTAATTTTTAAAATGCCTCTCTGTCACCTGTCATTCTAAAAACAAGATGATGGCACATAACCATGGATCTGGCACCCCATTTAAACAAATAAGTGGAGATTTACAAGGGCTATATAAATTGATCTCTTTGACAAGAGTGATGCACTTCTGCTAAATCAACTTCCGACAACTCCTTTCCTCATCATGTCGAGGGTGCATCTTCAAAACTTGCCCAAACAAGCCACACCACCAAAGGACTGCATCAATTCTGACTTCCAGCATTCATAATAAATTGACTATTAAATCACACAAACTTGATAACTCACCAATAAGTTAGGTAATTGAAGGATTTCATTTTATTCAGTTCATTCAACTTGTTCTTCAGGAAAGCTCTCTCCTAAGTAGAAAAAAGTTATAACTACTCCAAATAATAACTACATGAAATAATAAAACTTGCTAAGCAAATCCTTTGAACTCTGACAGAATACAAAGTTGTTAGATCTTTTGACAGAGTCATTTGCTTTTGTCACTTAAAGCTACGAAAATTACTACAATTGAATATATATAATGCAGGATCACCCCTGAACCACCCATAGACTAATGCATTTACCTCTTAGAAAATACCACATTATGCATCATTAGAAACAATCAATTTCAACTTGCTAGTTTTACAAGTCTGGTATGTTACTTACTTGTCCCTGCCACAGTATCAAAACAGCTTTTCTCAAAGTCACAATTTACATCTTACGTGACTGTGGCAAAGATTTCTTTCCTCCTTCTTCTCTACCTGATTTTGGCACAGTCAACCATAACATTCTCATCCAAAACTTCTCTACTGTCCTCCAGTTGGATGCAAATGCACTCAGCTAGATCTATTCTTATCAATCTAAGCCAGACAGTGAATTGCACTAGCTTCTCTTCAATCTTCTGCACCATTACCTCTGATGTTCTCCAAGGATCTATCCTTGGCCCCCCTATATTTCTAATCTACATGCTATGCTGTGATACACCATTGGATAGCACAATATTAGTTTTCACATATGCCGACAATACTCAGATCTACCACACCACCACTTCTCATATCTCCTCCACAGTAGTTAAACTATCCAACATTCAATGTGTCAGGTTAACATCTGTTGAGAGAAAAACATATTATAGATTCATATCTGTGACCTGAAATATTAACTTGTATTTCTTTCTATAGATACTATCTGACTTGCTAAGTATTTCTAAAATTTTCAGTTTGCATTTTATTTTTCAGCATCTGCAGTGTTTTGCTTTTGGATCTGACCTTCAATACTGGATGAGCAGAAATGTTGTTTAATGGAAGATTGGAAAGACAGAAGCCATTGTTTTGGCATCCACTCCAAACTTCTTTCCCATAGCCTGTGAAATTTTGAATATTTTGTTCAATAATCTCAACAGTGTGAAGCATTTGTTCATAAGGGTTACACCCAAAATGTTGACTTCTCCACCTCCTGATGCTGCCTGGCTTTGTGTTCTTCCAGCCTCCTGCTTGACTACCTTAAACTATTGAAAGCAAAATATTGCCAATGCTGGAAATCTGAAGCAAACATAGAGAATGATGGAGAAATCCAGTAGGTCTGACTACAACTGTTGAGAAAGAAACAGAGTTAATATTTTGATTCTGGTACGACTCTTTCAGAATTCATTATTATTTTATTTACTGGTTTTTAATATGAAAAAATGAGCATACAGATCGTTAGGTTTTTTTTGTTGATTTTTCCTTTCCATTAGTTATTCAGCAATGTGGAAATGGATTCATTGATCATAGAATGATACTGAAGAAAAACCATTTGGCACATTGTGCTTATGCCCATTCTTTGGCTTACCAGTTAATTCTACATGTAGAGTATATTTTAACAATTCAGTATGAGCTCATTTTAAATGTCTATTTGTATAAAATACCATAATTAATTTCATATGTTGCAATAGTGTTGCACTTCAAAAAATACTTAATTGGATGTAACGGACCTTTGGATGTCCCAATATTAAGAATAGAGCTCCATAAATGCAAATATTTATTTTCTATCTAAATGTTAGAAAACAACGACTTTTCAATGTCAGTATAGTAGAAAGAAATTAATGTAATTTTTACACAATAAGGCAACTTGCAGACACTAATCAAACTGCAGTTGGTCACTGCCCAAGATGTTCTGGTCAATGCTGTAAGTTCAATTCCCACAACAGCTGAGGTTACTATGAAGGACTCTCTTTCTCAACCCCTCCTTTCACCTGAGGCAGGGTGTCCCTCAGGTTAAACGATCACCAATCATCTCTCTTTATCAGTCCGATAAGACTATGAATTAGAGTCTGAAATGCACTGACTGAAAGTCTGGTGGGGGCAATCAAGACATTCAGGATTGGTTTTAGAGTAAAAGCAGGAGAATGGCACTAAATCATAATGCTCATTTGGATAGCTGGTGAAGGTACAATGGGCCACATACATTACTTCTGCACCATAATAATTGATTCCTTTAAAAACAACAATCATTTAGACAGCACCACATGACATTCTCCTATTTTGCATGTTCTATTTAATGCAATAAAACATCCTAAGACATTTCATAACAGCATCACTGGATAGAATTTGATACTGAGTTATACAAATGATATTTGGGGGAGGTGATGATGCGGTGGTAATGTCACTGAATTACTAATTTATAATCCCAGAGGGGTTCTTGGGACATGGATTTGAATACTATCACAGCAGCTGATGAAATTCAATATCTAAATTCAATAAAGATCTAGAATTTAAAAATTAGCCTAATGGAGATCATGATGGAATTTTCCCAGGTGTCAAGTAGCATGTGCAATGAAGTTGGGAAAATGCAGCAAGACTGAAAATATCAGATTCTTACAATCACAGAATTTCTACAGTCCAGAAAGAGGCCATTTGGTCCATCAAGTCTGTACTAAACTTCTGAAGAGCATCCCACACAGACCCTCTACCCTATTCCTGTAACTCCACATTTACCATGGTTAATCCACCTAGCCTACACATCTCTGGACAATGTGCACAATTTATCATGGTCAATCCACTTAACTTGCACATCTCTGGCCTGTGGGAGGAAACCAGAACATTGGGTGGAAACCCATGTAAACACAGGAAGAATGTTCCTTATCACCAAGGAAAAATGTTTCAAATTTTCTCCTTAAGGTGAAAGTTTTTAATTTCAACAATGAATTGGGACCAGCCTATTTTCATGTATTTGCATTTTATTAACAATTAAATCTAACCGATCGAGTCCTGAAGGACATTGCTGCTAGACTGGGTCTGCGACAGGTGGTGAGGAAACCAAAAAGAGCGAAGAACTTGCTTGATCCTCAACAACCACCCTGCTGCAGCTGCATCTGTCATGACCCAGTATAGGTAAGAGTGGCCACCAAACAATCCTTGTGGAGATGAAATCCAAGTACACATTGAGAATGCCTTACAGTGTGTTGTGTGGCACTATCACCAAGCTAAATAGGACAGACTGCGAATAGATCGAGCAATGCAAGACTGGGCATCCATGAGATGCCAGCAGCAGAATCATACTCCTACATAGTTTATAACCTTATGACCTTGCAGATCACCACCTAAACCACAAGCCCTGGTTCAATGAAGAATACAAGCGAGCATTCAGGAGCAGCAGCAGACATAACTTAAAAATGAGGTGTCAAGCTGGTGAAAATACAAAAAACTGTTTACATGCTAAGCAACAAAATGACAGACAGAGCTAAGTGTTCCACTAACAACAAGTCAGGTCAAAGCTCTGCATTCTGCTACATCCATTTGTGACTAGTGGTGGATAATTAACTCACTGGAGGAGAATGCACAACAAATATCACAATCCTCAATAATGGGATTCATCATAAGGACAGAGGTGGGGATGTTCATTGATGAACTGTCGAACAGTGTGGTGCTGGAAAAGCACAACAGGTCAGGCAGCATCCGAGGAGCAGGAGAATCGACATTTCAGGCATAAGCCCTTCATCAAGAACGTCAATTCTCCTGCTCTTCAGATGCTGCCTGACTGGCTGTGCTTTTCCAGCACTGCACTCTTTGACTCTGATCTCCATCATCTACAGTCCTCACTTTCTCCTCCTTGATGACTGCACAATGTGCAGCACCATTTGGGATTCATTAGCTATTAAAGCACTCCATGTCCAAATGCAGCAAGTTCTGGACAAATCCAAGCTTGAGCTGAAAGGTGACAATAAACATTTGGGCAGCACAAATACAAGTAATCACCATCTCCAATAAGAAACAATGTAACAATCACCCCTTGATAATCAATGGCATTATAATTATTCAATCCCCTATTGTTGACATCCTGGGGGTTACCATTAAGTAGAAATTAAGTTGAACTATTCTTATAAGTACAGTGGCTACATGAGCAGGTCAGAGGCTAAGAATCCTGCAGCAAGTAATTCACCTCCTGACTCTCCAAAATCTGATCACCATCTACAAGCCACAAAGCTTCGAGTTTGATAGAATACCCTCTATTTGCTTGATTGAGTGCTGGTCCAACAACACTTTAGAAACTTGACACTATCCAAAACAAAGCAGCCTGCCTGATTGGCACCACACTGACAAACATCACTCCCTCCACCTTTGACACTCATTATCAGTAGTGTGCACCATCTACAAGGTGCACTGCAGAAATTCACTGAAGACCCTTAGACTACACCTTTCAAACCAATGACCTATTCCATGTCAAAGAACAAGGGCATACATCGGAACAGCAGCACCTGCAAGTTCCTCTGCAAATTATTTCCTATCCTGCCTTGGAAATATATCACCAATTCTTTGTATCGTTGGGCCAAATGCCTGAAATTCCACCTTAAAGGAATTGTGCTTCTACCTACTGCACATGGACTGCAGCAGTTCAGAATGGCAGCTCACAAGCGTAATTAGGGATGGGCAATACATGCTGGCCAAGTTAGCGATACCATGCATAAATGAAAAAGAGCCACAGGGAAACAGAAAAATGTCAGAGGGGACACCGGAGAAAAGAATGTAAGGTGGGGGACAGAGTAATGTTGAGTGGGAGGGTGGAGGATAAACAAATCAATTTAAAAATTACAACCTACAACTCTCTCCTAAATTGTGTTGCAAAAGAAGGCCTTGCAGAAAATGTACATGGGAAGAGCCTTATATCTGCTTTTATGTGTTCCTGCAAATACACTTAACTGAGAAAAACAAGACAGAAACTGAAAAATACTATTGCATGAGCATCCAGTTAAGGATTTAACCCTGAAGGGAAGCATATTCTGGATTAGTGGTGCTGGAAGAGCACAGCAGTTCAGGCAGCATCCAAGTAGCTTCGAAATCGACGTTTCGGGCAAAAGCTCTTCATCAGGAATAAAGGCAGTGAGCCTGTTGCGTGGAGAGATAAGCTAGAGGAGGGTGGGGGTGGGGAGAAAGTAGCATAGAGTACAATGGGTGAGTGGGGGAGGGGATGAAGGTGATAGGTCAAGGAGGAGAGGGTGGAGTGGATAGGTGGAAAAGGAGATAGGCAGGTAGGACAAGTCCGGACAAGTCATGGGGACAGTTACTGAGCTGGAAGTTAGGAACTAGGGTGAGGTGGGGGAAGGGGAAATGAGGAAACTGTTGAAGTCCACATTGATGCCTTGGGGTTGAAGTGTTCCGAGGCGGAAGATGAGGCGTTCTTCCTCCAGGTGTCTGGTGGTGAGGGAGCGGTGGTGAAGGAGGCCCAGGACCTCCATGTCCTCGGCAGAGTGGGAGGGGGAGTTGAAATGTTGGGCCACGGGGCGGTGTGGTTGATTGGTGCGGGCGTCCCGGAGTTTTCCCTAAAGCACTCTGCTAGGAGGTGCCCAGTCTCCCCAATGTAGAGGAGACCGCATCGGGAGCAACGGATACAATAAATGATATTAGTGGATGTGCAAGTAAAACTTTGATGGATGTAGAAAGCTCCTTTAGGGCCTTGGATAGAGGTGAGGGAGGAGGTGTGGGCGCAGGTTTTACAGTTCCTGCGGTGGCAGGGGAAAGTGCCAGGATTGGAGGGTGGGTTGTTTGGGGGCGTGGACCTGACCAGGTAGTCGCGGAGGGAACGGTCTTTGCGGAAGGCGGAAAGGGGTGGGGAGGGAAATATATCCCTGGTAGTGGGGTCTGTTTGGAGGTGGCGGAAATGTCGGCGGATGATTTGGTTTATGCGAAGGTTGGTAGGGTCGAAGGTGAGCACCAGGGGCGTTCTGTCCTTGTTACGGTTGGAGGGGTGGGGTCTGAGGGCGGAGGTGCGGGATGTAGACGAGATGCGTTGGAGGGCATCTTTAACCACGTGGGAAGGGAAATTGCGGTCTTTAAAGAAGGAGGCCATCTGGTGTGTTCTGTGGTGGAACTGGTCCTCCTGGGAGCAGATCCGGTAGAGGCGGAGGAATTGGGAATACGGGATGGCATTTTTGCAAGAGGTAGGGTGGGAAGAGGTGTAATCCAGGTAGCTGTGGGAGTCGGTGGGTTTGTAAAAGGTGGGTTTGTGAAGGGAAGCACTCATGGCAAAATACAGGCAAATAATTTTCTTAACTCCTAAAACCAATCATTCATTTAATTATGAGAAATTTGGTGGTGGTGGCTAAAGAGCTATGGAAGTTCATTCACAGTCCCATGTATCTGAAAAGGAAGAACATGGGGATGAAACTGTGATGTACACTGTAGATTCCAAATTGTAGGGGTGCATTATGTGTGATGAAAACCACAAAGAGTCAGATTTATTAATTGCCATATGCATGGAAAGCTAATGTGCATTGGGGTTACAATGATCTTGCACACATCGAAACAAGGAAGCGGAAAACTAGTCTTGATTCATGTACGGTACATCTCATCATACAGAGGTCACAGTAGTGCAGGCTTTCACCTCACCCATGCACAGTCTGATAAAGATCCAAATGGGTAGCTTGAATACGTTGAGACCTCAAACGGAAAACAAACATTTAATTTCTGATAATTCTTCATAGATTAGTATTTTCTTGCCAGATCTTTGACCAACTTTTCCCAGCAGCTGTATTAGTATTGCTAAGAATAAGAATAAGGAGGAGAAATGCCAGTGCCAACAGAACTTATACATGAGGCTCAAGGCTCTTATGGATTAACAACCAGTGCTATTGAGCAGTGTGCAAAGACAGCATGGCTCCAAAGGCCCTGCAGCTATTTGCAGATTATTGAAAGGTATGGCAGGAGAATTCTTCACTTGACTCATGACAGTCCCTTACCTCTGCCACCTCCTGCTGGCAGATCTGAAGCCACACAACTTGGGAGGCAAAAGTGATGAATATCACAGAGAAGACTGCAAGAATGTAGATAGACCCAAGAGAACCTGGTAGAGGCAAAACTTGAGAGCAAATTACTTTGTGTTAACATATGTGGGCCATCAGAACCATGAGCTGATTATGATGCAGAAGCATTCCTGTCCTCAAGGGAATGTTTGCTTTATGACTTTAAAACTTAAAGATACTTTGTTTGCCATTATTTGTAAGCTAACTTCTTTTCTTTTGGATAAACAACTTTCAGCTCAATTTCCTAATGGAGTTATGCAGCATTATACGAGTCAATCTTCAGCAAAGAAATTCATCTTTCACAGAGACGAAACACAGCTAAACTATGCTGATTGACTCGTGAAATGCAAACATCCAGCTTAGGTTTCCGTTTTCTGAATATTATGTTTATCCCAGAAGAAACTACAGAATGACAGCCTCAGTGCTCCACATAATGCCGTGTAAAGTGATCAGTGACTGCTCAACATAGTCTAATGGAAAACATAAAGTTTGAATTCTTAACAGATTGAAAGAGGCTACAGGATGGCAATATTTGTGACAAATGTAAGGTTGTACAGGAAGCCGAAACAAATAGATCCGAAGTGACTTGAATGTACTTTAATCTTTCTTTTCTTGCCACTAAGTCTTGGGTGGCACTTTGACAGTTGCAGTTCAGCTTGAAGTCTGCTGACTGCTTTGCTGGCTTACTTTAGTTTTCTGGCATTCTGGAGCGTAGAGCCCTCCATATTGATGGGGATCTCCTCCACAGGTATAGATGTAAAGTCATCAGTCTGATATGATGGAAATTTGAGTCCTTGGCAGAAGAAGTTGAAATGACAGGACAGCTTTGGAATGTCCCGAGATGTCAATTCCTAGATGCCTGCCTGTTTGTCCTCCTCTTTGTCAGTGTGAAATGGCACCTTCCTTACCCATCAAGAGGTTGCAACACCTGGAGGGAAGGCAAGATCCTTTGGCCTTCTCTCATCTAGCCAATAAATGAATGAATGCACCCATGACTTCAGCAATGGAGTAAAGATCCCTGTGCTTATACTACCGATTCTGCTGATATGGCATTACACGCCTCTGCCGTCCATTTCATGGAGACTGCCATGTGATGACACAGTACAGCCACAACATCACACAGAACTTGAACAGACTCTTTTGCCTTTCACTTAGTTTGAACATGATCTCTGACACCTCAGCCAGATATTCCTCTGCTTGTTTATGCAACTCTGTTAGCTTATTGATGGCCTCCTAATGTCAGAGGCCTCAGCTGTTCCTGTTTCTTTAGCTATAATTAAGTGCCAGTGCTATGCTAACCAGACTGCGAACCTGAGTCTACATAGGAAAATGTTTCTGCACTGATGGAAGATGGGAAGGAAGGCTTTAACGACGCATCATCTGAAGCTCATCCCTGTTCTTCCTCAGAGGTGTGGTTTGAGGGACTGGCAAGGAAGGGCCTGGAGGCTGAGATCTTCTTTTTGTCCTCGGTAGAATTAGAATCCTAAGGCTGTGTAGAACAACAAGAAACTTAAACGTTGCTAGCTTTAACCTTACCCAAGATTTAATTAAGCTGCTGGTGCATGAGGTGTGTGATGTGTGTCTAGGAGGAGCAGATTTGAGACTTTCCAAATCCCACATTAGAGGTTTCCACCCAAACATTTTCGTTCCCTACACCAATGAGTGACAGAATTCTGATGAGGATTGATTTCGCAAAACAGTGAATTCTGTTTACTGATAATTAAATAATGTTCAGTATAGGCCAAGGTTCTGAGGAAGGGCAACCAAAACCAAAACATTAACACTGATTTCTCCTCACACATGCTGGCAGACCTGCTGAGCTTTTCCAGTAAGTTCTGTTTTTGTGTCTCATTGAATATGAGTTCCCTGATTTGGTTTGTTAACCTGGTGCAATCAGGGAATCCTGGCTGAGAAATAGACAGGAGTGTCAGGGGTTCAGCTCACTCTAGGAACTGGCTCTGACCTAGCTGGGTCATGTACTATGCATGTGTACATAAAGTGACTTGGAGATGAGATATCAGCTTTCATAGAGTTATTTCAGTGGCAACGAGAGTGGGATTAATGATATGACAATGCAAAAGCACCTACTAGCTGAAGCCCAACTGGTCTTCAAACATGTATTACAATGAGCTTTGTCATTAGAAAATATAACTGCAGCTTATGAGTTACAGTGTATGCCAATGGAAGTGGATGCCCTTGCCTTGCAGACTGAGCTTAGAGAACACACTTAAGTGAAAGCAAGTGCACAGTCTGAACAGGGAGACTCTAGGACAGCCCACAGCAAAACCCAAAACAAAGCCAAACCTAGGACAAATGGTTGAAATGTTCTGAGGATCCAGGCCTGCAGGCCATAGTAGTTGCTGCCAATATGTAGTTGCAAGACAGCAAAAAGAGTCCCACTAAGCCTGAGTTGAGTAAGAGAACTCATAGCCCAGTATCCAGGAGAGTGCATATCCTGGAAAGTCCACCTACAGATGATTTGGAAAAATTAAATTGCTTAGCAACATTCAACTCAGAACCAATCAAAATAAAAATCTGGGTAAATGGTCACCCAGTTCGAATAAAGGTCCATAAGTGTGGCTGTATCAGTGATTGCAGAATCAGTCCTTACAAAAGTTCACTCAGGACTCCAACCCTTATGTTTGCCTAAGACCTTGGCCAGGCTGTGAACCTATACTGGGGAACTCCTAAAGATTAAGAGCACAACTTCGGTTCTGTCATGAATGGGAAGCAGTTGGTTTCAGTTACCACTGATTGTAGCAAAAGCCTCAGGGCAAAGCTTGATGGGGTAAAGTTGATTGAGAAAGATTCAACTTGATTGGCTCAACATTTTTCCATTAGAAAATGGCTGCCTGAAGTCCAAATTAAATACATGGAAGATTTTCAGGAAGGTCTAGGAACTATCAAAAGGGCCACGGCCACCTTACATGATGACTAAGAAGCAACCTACGATTCTCCAAGGCCCGCCCTGTGCCATTTGCCTTACATGTAAAAGTAGAGGCAGAAAAGAGGAGGCTGGAAAGTGAAGGAATCATCAAACCAGTACAGTTTGCAGAATGGGCAGTAGCAGTTGTACTGATTGGTTCACCTTTGTGGAAATTTTAAACAAACGGTAAACTGCTTTTCGCACCCTCACACAGAGGATTTATACACAAAGCTGGTGCAGAGGCTGTCCTTCATGAAGCTGAACATGAACCATGCATACTTACAATTGTGGTTAGATGAGGATTCCCAGAAGTATGCTACAATTAATACCCATAGGGTTTATACCAATATATGAGACTGTCATTTGGGGTATTGTCAGCCTGTGCAATTTTTCAGTGGCTGATGGAGAACCTTTTACAAGGTCTACTCCAGGACTACCCCGTTTATCCAGATGATATGCTCATAACAGAACTTGGACATAGATCTTAGGTGTTTCTCCTCAGCAGGCGTACACTTTTGAAGGGCAAAATGTGTGTTCCAGGCCCTCAAAGGACTAGAGTCGACAAGACCAGGTTACACACCTTAGAAGATAAAGTGAGAGCAATCAAAGGTGCCCCAGTTCCTATGTCTATACTGGAGCTTACATCTTTCCTTTGGCTGCTGAATTATTACAGAAAGTTCGTATATAACCTGGCCTCCAGCCTGACATCTTTGCATCAATTCTAAGGGTCAGCCTTGGAGATGGTCACGTAGCCAAGCCAAGGAAAGTGAAAAACAAATACCACCCTCTAAAGTGTTGGCACACTATATTCCAAAGCGAGATCAGTTATTGACATGTGATGCTGTACCGTACAGCAATGGAGTAGTATTAGCTCACAGGTGGCCATATGAAGTGGAACACCCAATAGTAAATGCATCCTAGATTTTGGCCAAAGCAGAGCATAAGTACACCCAAATAGAGAAGGAAGGTTTGGCAGTCATATGTGGAGTCAGAAAATTCAATCTATACCTTTATGGATATAAATTTATTATAACAACAGAGCACAAAACCTGCTGGGTCTAGCTAAAGGGGACGAGACAGTGCTGCCCATAGCTTCAGGCTGAATTCAGTGATGAATTATAATGACAATTTGGAACAACGTTGGGAGGCCAAGTAGCAAATAAGGATGAGTTGAGCCACCTCCCTCTGGCAGATATATCACTGGTGGTACTGCCACAGGAACAGTCAGTAAGGTTTTAAATTTTCTGGATACACTTCCAGTATGAACTGACGATATCAGACTTTTGATGCAGAAATATCTGTTTCTGACAAAACTGAAACAGCTGGTGGTGATGGGGGAAACCAAAGGGCTGTCACAACCAAAACTGAAACGTTTTTAGACCTGGAGAGATCAGATCACAAGAGAGGATGAAATATTATTATGGGGAGCAATAGTCATTGTCCTGAGCAAAGGTTACCGCCAGACACTGGCTGAACTCCACTAGGGTCATTCAGGGGTTTCCAAAATGATGATGGTGGTGAGAAGTTATGCCTGGCCGCCAGGTTTAGATGAAGACATAGCCATGTTGGTGGGGTAGTGTGCCAACAAGGACAAAGATTACCTCTTTGATTACCTCCTAAAATCAACAACATAATGTTGTTAGGAAGCGAGTTCCAGTATTATGACTCAACAATGAAGGAACAGCAATACAGTTCCAAGTCTAGATGATGTGTGACTTGGAAGAGAATCTGTCAGTGTTCATGTTCCCATGCACTGTTCCCATTTCCTTTGGGGTGGTAAACCTATGTGACAAATGGCCTGGACACTCCAACCATCCTGCCTATTTAATTATCACATATAAGCAACAATCTGGATCAAAAACAGGAGGAGTCAGATGTGCTGAAAAATCTACAAGCCCTGACATTATAATGTTCTTTCAAAAGTGCTAACAGATTGCTAAGGCCCCATCACCAGCTACACTTTCTGCTCCTTTTGGTCTTCATACCTAACAATGCAATACCTCACCTGGTTATAGGCAGCTGCTTTGCTCCTGAAATCATCTTTGAAAATTTTGAGACAAAATCTCAAGAGATACCTCTCATGAACTCAGTTGGATTCATTTTCTTACCAGCAGTTGAAACTGAATCAAGAGAATCCCAACAGTGCAGATCTGGCCTATCGAGTCTGCATCAAGCCTCCAAATATCATCCCATCCAAACTAACTATCCCACCTATCTTCATAACCACGTATTAACCATGGTTAATCCATCTAGCCTGCATATCCCTGGATACTATAGGGCAATTTAGCAGGCCAATCTACCTAACCTGCAAGTCTTTATATTGTGGGAGGAAACCAGGTTACCGATGGAAACCCCATGCACACCACTGTGAGAACATGCAAACTCCACGTAGACAGTCACCCAAGGCTAGAATTAAACCCAGATGCCTGGCATTGCAAGACAGCAGTGCTAACCACTGTGTCACCCATGTCTGGTTCTACAAGGTATTACCAATTTAGACTCACATAATTCAGCAACAGCTGTGTCCTATCTCACTTACCATATGCTTTGTGATCAAATCATTAGGGATGTGTGGACAGCAGTGGCAGAAAGCATAGACTGCAGCGTGAGTACAATTTTTTAAAAACAATGACATGCTCACCTAGGAAAAAGACATGCTCTGATTTGCCATCCACGGGATGGAAAAGATTATCACTAAACCCAGACGGGCGTAGTGAATACATTATTCCTTCTGATATTCTGTGGGCAACTTCTTTCATTAACCAGCACTATTAATCCCTCTCTGTTGAACATTTCTGCATCTGATACTAAATTGCAGCAGAGAGAATTCATAGCTGAATTTGAAAATATACAAGTAGGTCTTTGTGTGGGAACTGTGTGAGGTCATTAAAGTCACTGTATGATAGTCCAGGACATAGAAATGTCATGAAAGAATTGATGACAAAAGGAGGTAAGCACCAGAAGGTAAGGCTGACTAACATGACAAGAGGACTGTTCTCCCTGCCATACCACTTGAGAATATGATGGATACCATTTGTGTGATAATCTTCATTAATAAACTTTAAAGACTCTTATGGCTCAAGACTATCAGGCAGTAACCATAACACTGATCAACAGCTTAGTGAGGCTTTTTTTTTGTCAAGCCTCTTTCTTGTTATTTCAGAGCACTAGAAAATATTAACTGGAGCTAAAAAAACGTACTAGCAGTGCGACAGTTGCATTGATTAGTTTATTGAACAATGACAAGAACACAGAGAAACCTATGCTTGTGGTGTTGTCCTGCGCATGCTTAAGAACATCATAAGCCAGCCGCAATCGCAATCTAAATTCAATCATTACCAGAACTGAATCACTTGGGCACAGAGCAAGAAAACATAAGCAAAAGCTCTCAAACTGGTGGAGAACTTAAGCAGCTGCAGGACTGAAAGGAGTTCAGTTCTCTCTTCGAGTAGCAGATCCATAATTAATGCATTTGTTATTATATCTGGGAGGAAAGATGAGGATATTGCACAGTCTAACAGTTTAACACTGTCTTCCAACACGTTTCTCCAATTGAAATTGTCTGGGTCTTCTTAAATGCATTTCATGGTTCAGGATTTCCCCAACATAGTGAATTCGTACACCATTCACTATGTCTTCATCTCCAAAGACTAGCATCATAATAACATTTGCACTTGATCTGACAAATACACCTTTGAATTTGTTACTGTAATAAACACTACATTGGACAAACAGGCAGAAAACTAACCACTAGAGTACATGAACATCAACTAGCTACAAAACAATATGACCATCTCTCACTAGTATCCTTACATACAGATAAGGAAGGACACCACTTCGACTGAGACAACTCATCCATCCTAGGACAAGCCAAACACAGACATGCATGAGAATTCCTAGAAGCACAGCATTCCAAATGGAACTCTATCAACAAACACATTGACTCGGATCCCATTTACCACCCCCGAGAAAAAGAACAGGAAATGACATCACCATAGGAAATGGCATCACTATAGGAAATGGCATCACCAACCCAAGGAAACCCAATAGAAAGCAGGAAAGACCAGCAGTGCTTTGTCCCGAGGCTCACTGAAGATGTTATCTAGTATGGTGATGAAACGTCTGAAAATTAACCTTCCAGCTCACCAAGCAAACCTACATCCAGAGCCTTAACCTGAGCTAAAAATCTTCTCAAAACTCTTTAATCAGCTATATTAAACTCTCTATTGAATAATTCTACATCTGACATTGAATCACGGCAGAGAGGAATCACAGTTACCATATATATTTGTATATATGTCAATCTCAGGTAAAGATCAACCCTTATTTTTGGCCAAATTAATTTTGTATTTTCCATATAGCTCGTGTATAAGTCGACCCTACTATATCACATTAAATCGCATTCATTTATTCATACCGGTAATTCTATTCATTGCTCTTTGTTTACTAAATCGCATCTCCATTCATTCATAACTCTACTTACTGCACTTGGTTTACAGCACATTTTGATTCATGCATCCATTCAAACTGGTAACTCTACTCATAATTCTTTGTTTACTATATCACATCTCTAATCATTCATAACTCTATTTACTGCACTTGGTTTACTACAGAACGTTTTCATTCATTCATTCAGACTGGTACTTATCGTACTTTGTTCAATATACATCCAAAAGCTAATATCGTTAAAAAATTAATCATTTTAATTTCAGCCCCTCAAAACATTTGCCGGTGTATTAGTCGACCACCCCCAATTCCAGCTTTAAAAAATCTTTTCAAAACTCGACCTATACATGAGTATATACGGTAAGTTTAAAACATTTTTAAAGAATGTTTCAGTGTGAGATCTGTATTTGGACACTAAAAGACACTCAGTCAAGACACAGAGACAACATTAAAGAAACAGAATAGCAACTGGTGAGGGTTGTCAAATTTGACAAGAGCATTATTCTGCAGGCAATAGCAATGCCAATGCCAGAATATACTGCCTACCATCCACATGATATTGTTCACCAATTGGCTTATCAAATTATTGCAGCCCAAGGCTATCAGGCACTTACCATGTTCACTTTTTTGAGCGAACTTCAAAAAACTCTATGGGTTTCAGTGCAGTAGCTCATTCTGTGGTGAATAGCTTCATAAGGTATTTGTCATAATACCATGACTTTATTTTTCAAATAACTGGAAAGTATTAACTTTGGAGCTAAATGTTGGTCTTGGGGTATGACAAACACTGAATAAACTTTTGGAATAAGGGGAAAACAGGTGACCTTACAATTGGAGTGCTGTTCTGCCTGTGTAACAGAATCAGTCAGTCACATAATCCAGCCCTTTCTGATTTCAATTCTCATCTGAATTCAGCTACTCTTTTGGACAAAGAATAAGAAAGACTGAATAGTTGTAATTAAAATATTGGAAAACATGTAAAAAAGCACAACTAACAGTTGAGTCCTGGTAGCAGAGCCATTCTAACCTGATATGCTTGTTGTTAATCTGGTGTAAAAATAGTGAGATCACCCAGCCTGCAGTTGTTTAACCCAATCATTGGATCTGCCATAGCCTGTTCCTTGATGGAGTAATACCTGAAGTAACCCAACTGGAGTTATCTGGACTTCCCTAGATACAAAAGTTTGTTCAGAATTTACCAATCTCATGTATTTAATTTGAATCCATTTTCAACAATTACTATGATTCTTAATAATACCACATTCCTAATTAAAGATTCCAGCATTGCCCAATATTGACATTCATATATCCTAACAAGGATTAAAATTGGTTCCACAAAGAAAATAATGCCCATGTTAATCAACTGGCTTATCAGATCTTTACAGTTCAGTGCAGTCATGTAGGCACCATGTTCACCTTTTTGCTAAATTTATACTGGCTCTGTATGTTTCAGTGGTACAGTTTACAAACACGGGTGAACAGCTTGGTGAGGCATTTGTTCTAGTTGTTTTGTTTCAGATCACTTGGAAATATTAAGAGTAAACACAATTCTTGGAGTGTGACAGACATACTGATTAACCTATTGGGGATTGAGGCGATCACAGATGAGTTTATACATGTGGTGCTGCCTTTTGTCCTGCCAACATAAGAACATCATTCAGTCATCAGCAAACACAATCCAGCCCTTTTTGAATTCAATCCCCACCAGTATATAGTGATTCTTTGGGCAACAGTGTGAGAAGGTCTGCCTGGAAACTTTCGAAGTGTTGGAGAACTCGAGCAAGTACAAGGTTAGGAAGTTCAGTTCTTCCATCCTGTACTAGATCTCCAACCTGGTGTGCTTGTTATTACATTTGATTAGAAATAGTGAGGAGATTATGCAGTTTTATAGTTTAACACAGTAAAAAGGATTTCAGTGCAAGGATGTACAAAGATTATTCCATGTTGTTCTGATGAATTATGGAGAGAATAAATTCTGCCTTTTTAACATAGAGTCATAGAGTGCGTGAGATATCATAGAATCCCTACAGTGTGGAAGCAGGCCATTTTTCCCATCGGGTCTGAACTGACCTCCGAAGAGTATCCCATCCAGACCCACCCCTACCCCGTCCCTATAAATCTGCATTTCCCATGGCTAATCCATCTACCCTGCACATCTCTGGAAATTATGGGCAATTTAGCTTGCCTAATGCGCCAAATGTACACTTCTGTGTACTGCAGGAAGAAACTGGAGGACGGAGGAAACCCACCCAGTCATGGGCAGAATGTGCAAATTCTACACAGACAGTCACCCAAGGCAGGAATCAAGCCTGGGTCATTGATGCTGTGAGGCAGCAGTGCTAACTACTGAGCCACTGTGCATCAGAAATTCATAATTTTTCAAAAATGACTTATATTGAAAAACATATGGTTGTTGATGATTGAGTAAAATCACTACAATCAAATCCCTTACTTATTTTATTGCAAATATTTAAAAACTGTACCCAAGTTTTCATGAATGGATTAATACATATATTGTGACTATAAAAAGAGTTAAGATTCCAGAGCTCAACAAAGATGACTTCCGTTGGTGACATGATCTAGAAGTTGCCAGCAGACATTCTTTGTTAACTTCACAACTCTGAGAGAGTATCAGTTAAGAGAAACAGCTGATAACAAAAAACAATTGGCTTGAAGTACTGCATCCCTAACTCCAAGTGAGCAGAGATAAAAAGGCCAGAATGTGTAAAGTAGCCAAAAATTAATTATATGTTTTCTCTACCAGTATCCAGTTCAAAAACCAAAACTTATCTTTGAGTGCTTAGAGAAAATTCAAATGGAGATTGCCTGTGACTCCCACTCCACTCGTTTAGCCACAATGAACAACAATCCTCTCCCATGACAGGTTTCCAGTTTGCTAACTTTAGTTAAAATAACAGATTCTGATTTAAATTCAGACCCCCACCCTACAATTCTAACGGATGAACTTCTTTGCTTTTTCGTTGTCTTTACCTAATCTGTATGTTTGTGATCATGGGGGAGTTGCAAAATTAACATTCATCATGCCGTGTTTAAGAGTGCGTGTGAATACACCCTACTTCATTTCTTCATATAATGTTAAAAATACATATTTTATGACCATTCACACATCAGACTTTACAATGCAAGGAATTAGTGAAACATGTCACAACTGCTGAAGAAAAGAAATTCTTTAAAAAAAAATTTGCTTATTTGTTGAGAATACAAGGAAATTTGTTTTCAAAATTCACTTCGTATCATTACACATTTGGGGCATCACATCCAGGATATACCCATGGTATTTCCAATCTCAAAGTGAGAACAGAGTCCAAATTTGAGGAATGGGCTGAATGAGAAACTAAAACAGACTGACTGAAAACCAAAAGATAATCTGATATCCAAAATGATTTGTAAAACAACAGTAAGACCCTTTTATTCTAAGATTACAAAATGGCACATTTTGATTTAAAGATGTTTCAGGAGCAAGATCAATTATCTATTGAATGAACTAGTGAAATACCAGTGAAACTAAATATGACAATAATTAAAAGTTGTAATTAGGGAGTTAAAAGTCAACATACAACATAGAACAAGTACAGCACAGTACAGGCCCTTCAGCTCTTGATGTTGTGCCAACCTTTTATCCTACTCTAAGATAAAACTAACCTACATTGTACTATCTTCCAAGTGTCTATCCAAGAATAGCTTAAATGTCCCTAATGTATCTGACTCTACCACCACCACTGGCAGTGCATTCCACGTATCCGCCACTTTCTGTGTAAAGAACCTACCTCTGACATCTCCCCTAAACATTCCTCCAATCACCTTACAATTATGCCCCTAGTGATAGCCATTTTCACCCCGCGAAAAAAGTCTCTGGCTATCCACTCTGTCTATGCCTTTCATCATCTTGTACACCTCTATCAAGTCACCTCTCTTCCTTCTTTGCTCCAATGACAAAAGCCCTAGGTCCCTCAATCTTTCTTCATAAGACATGCTCTCCAGTCCAGGCAGCATCCTGGTAAATCTCCTCTGCACCCTCTCTAAAGCTTCCACATCATTCCTATAGTGAGGCAACCAGAACTGAACATAATAATCTAAGTGTGGTCTAACCAGGGCTCTGCAGAGCTGCAGCATAACCTTGCGGTTCTTTAACTTAATCCCCCTGTTAATGAAAGCCAACACACCATTCATCTTCTTATCGATTCCAGCAACTTGGTGGTAACTTTGAGGGATCTATGGACATGGACCCCAAGATCCCTCTGTTTCCCCATACTGCCAAGAATCCTGCTTTTAATCCTGTATTTTGCATTCAAATTTGACATTCCAAAATGAATCACTTCACACTATTCCAGGTTGAACTTCATCTGTTACTTACCTGCTTCCTGTCAATATCCCGTTGCAACCATCAACGTCCCTCCACACTAGCCACCACTCTACCAACTGTTGTGTCATCCGCAAACTTACTAACACTTCCTTATCCAAGTCATTTGTAAAAATCCCAAAGAGCAGACATCCTAGAACTGATCCCTGTGGAACACCACTGGTGACCGAGCTCCTGGCTGAATATTTTCTACTAGCACCGTCTGTCTTCTTAAAAACATAAATAAAGTATTCATTAATGACCTCCAATTCCAGGCACACGTTCCCTCCACTATCCCTGATTGGCTACCCTCACACTGACCATCCTCTTATTCCTCACATAAATGTAGAATGCCTTAGGGATTTCCTTAATCCTTCCCGCTAAAACTTTCTTATGCCCCCTTCTAGCTCTCCCAAGTCCATTCTTCAGTTCGTTCCTGGCACCTTGTAACCTTCAAGAGCCATGTCTGATCCCTTGCTTCCTAAGTAAGCTTCTTTCTTCCTCTTGTCTAGATGTTCCATATCACTTGTCACCCTACCATCCCTTCCTTGCCTTAGTGGGATAAACTTGTCCAGCACTATCAGTAAGTGCTCCCTAAACAACTTCCACATTTCTAAGACGCATTTCTCTGAGAACATCTGTTCCTAATTTAGCTAAAGAGTTTCCCTAATAGGCTTCATTGGTCTCACATATTTCTGTGTGCTTTGAACCTTCATATCCATTTACAATTAATCTTGACTGGAAAATTAGTTTCCTCACTCTGTCTCTCTCTTTTCTCCTTTCTTTCTTCTCTTTCTGTTTCCTGAAATTCAAGGTGCATTCTGAATTTTGTCAGTTCATTTCTGGCCATGGGAGATGAGTCAGTCTTGGGAGTGAATTTTTTCATCTGCCTCTTATGGAAAGAGACAATACGAGATGCTCAGCCAGCATTTTAAGGATTTAACTTTAAAACTTACTAGGCAGTTTTACAAACCATGCCAGGTGTCAGATCTCTGTGGGAGAGCAATTTGGTGATAGTGTTCACAACTCCCTGACCTTCACTGTAGTTATGGAAAGAGATAGGAGCAAACTTCCTAACCCAGAACCAGAGCTTCTGGCTCTTAGGTAAGCTAAGTTCATCTGAATATTTGAAGGGGAAAGAGGTGGAATCACCACTTTTGAGAGGATAGCAGGACTGCTAAGAGATGTGGTACTTCGTGTCTTCGGGTCAATTAACATGGAAGGCTCATTTAATACAGACCTCACATTTTCGAATCACCCTGCAAAAGTTTGTGTACCAATTACAAGCAGGCCAAAAGCTGCTATCCTTACTGCATATGGGTTGGTCCCATAGGTATATATCTAGCAATTCAGAAATGCTAAAAGTAAGCTATGCTGAGCTATCTAGAGTTGGAAAGATAAAAAAAAAGTTAATGGCTTTCGACTGGTGGGTCTGATCTTTTAAATTACAGAGCCCCATATGATGAATTACATGAGCCATTATTGCCTTCCCTCCAATCTGAGAAGCCACTTTGAGGAGCAGACGGTCCTCACAACTAAAGAAATAGCAGTCATTGCCTTATAGCTATGACTTCACCCTTTGGTCTGACAACTCAGGTCTTTCCTTTCAAAGCTACCCTGAATCAGTGGGGTGACAGAAAATAAGAGGGAGCTATACATGAAAAAAAAAGAGTACAAAAGAGAGAACAAAAAGTCCACCCAAGCCTTTAAAAAGAGATTGTGGAAACTAGTATGCTTCCACTGCAACAATGTGGGTACATATTGCAAAACCTTCCATTCTTGCAAAGTTGGAGGAAATCTTTACGCCAGGACTAAATCAGATGCCCCCCAACCTATCTTTATATTCAGAAAACTGTTTGATCCAGTATTGATAGACTTTGTGGGGCTGCTACGCAAAACTAAGGTCTTATGTCAATGTCTCCTCTCCATAATGGATTTAGCCATGTGATTCTCTGAAATCATATCTTCCAAGAAAATCACAGACCATGATCAAACTACTAACCTCGCTCTTCATTCAATATAGTCTGCCAAGGGACGTCCAATTAGGCAATGGACCCATCTTCATATCCCTTGTTTTTACATGGTTTAGGGATCACTCATGTGAAGTTCTCAACATATCACTGAGATGTGAGGGTCCTACAGCAGTTTGGCTAAACTCTGAAAACCATGAGAAAGACCTACTGCTCTGTGTATCCAAATAACCAGGACAAAGGTTTAGGGTTCCTGCTGTTTTCCACCGGGATTCCTGATTGAGTCCACAGACTTCAGCCCCTTTCAGCTCCTGAAAGAGAATTCCTAGAACAACAGGAGGTCACCTCCTTGATGGAATAAGATTCCACACTCTGGAATATCTTTCCAATGTCAGTATGCCTGCTAAAAAGCATTTAAAAACCTCTTTAGAAAATCATGAAAAATGGGTAGGTAAGCATGCCCAAGCACAAATACTTCAACCAGGAGACTAATTAATAGCTAGTGCAATTACTCCAACCTAAACAGCCCTTTTGAGCCAAATTCAGGGGCCTCTCTTTTAAGTATTCAAACTGGTCAGTATAATTATCCACAACCCTGAAAGGAGGAAGAAGCACTGGCTATGCCATATCAACATGCTTAAGAAATTTTACAATCAGTGGTTATTTGCCAGAGGGTGGAAATATCTGAGGACAGCCACGAGAAGACCCCAGCTACCAGATGGTTGATGCAGACGTCTTGGAGCATTTACCCACCCAGCTGACAGACCTAACCCAAAGGCTATAGGAGAACCTGCCCACTGGCTGGAAAAATTTAAGTGAATCTGCAATATTCAGCAAGGATGAACCACATTGGCAGCTCAAATGTGAGAAACATACCACTAGTCAAACAAAACTCTTACCAGCTGAGCCTTGACAAGTTAACATAGATAGCAAGCAATCCAATAATGACATAATTCGCCCTAGCAGAGCAGGTGGAACTCACATAGAGTAACGGCCCCAAAGTCAGATGGATCAACACAACTCTGTATTGATTATTGAGAAGTAAATGCCATAATGAGGGCTGATTCTTATCCAAACCCACACCTTAAGGATTTTAAACAAAATGTGCACTATCCGGCTACTTCAGAGAATCCTCCACAGAAAATTTAAAAATAGCTAGTAGTTCATCATGAACCCCAAAGTGAGAGATGGCTCATTCTTTGTCACCACAGGTGGCCTATATTAGTGTATGATTACGCCTTTTGCTGTTAGTAACCTTGCCGAGGTGACAAACTAGGTAATAGTTGGAATGAAAACAGAAAATGCTGGAGGAACTTAGTTCTGAAGAAGAGCCTTACACATGAAACATTAATTTTATTTCTCTCTCCACAGATGCTGCCAGACCTCCTGAATTCCTCTCACAATTTCATTTTATGTCAGATTTCCAGCATCTACAGTATTTTAGGTACTAGATGGACTCAGCAATTGTACGATATATCTAGATGACCTGTCTAATTACAGTGACATTTAGGATCTGTATGTAATTGACTTGGAGGCCATGTTCCAGGGCCTAAGAAGGACAAACCTTTACCAAACTTAGCAAAAAATTAGTTAATTAAGAACAAGGTAATTACATGGGTCATGTAGTGAAACAAGGAACTGTGCTATGTCCCTGCAGAGCCAAATTATATATCCTACACAAATTCGTCAGTTCCAAAACCAACAAGTAAATGTATCATGCCTAGAAGGTGTGGTTTTATTGATTTTTGTCTCAAACTTTAGCATGCTAGCCACCCCACTAACAGATGCACTAAAAAAAAAGCAAAGATGAAATGAAGAGGTGTGCAGAAACATTTTTACAAAATTAGAAACCAGCTTCATAGATGACCCCAAGATAGTTGCCCCAGGCTTCAGGTGCCATGAATGGATGAATACTGACTTTACTATTAATATTTAGCATCACCTTTTATAAAAGAATTATAATTCCAGACCTCATGGCCTCATTCTGCTTCTGTATCTTATGGTCTAACATCAGCAAATATGATTTTTACTAGTCACATGACTTAGAGCTCACCAGAAGTCACATTTGTTATTCTCACAATTTTGAAAAGGTTTCAGAAAAGAGGCCCAGGCAATAATAAAAAATATGTGGTTAAAGTGCTTCATCTTTAACTCTGGGTCAGCAGGAAAAAAAAGGCCACTTTCTGTAAAGCAGTCAACTGGTATGTCTTTGTTTTCTCTACTAGTAATATGTTATTTTGCCTTAAGAGTGAAATTAAAAGCCATATTGCAGCAGCATATTGCATATCTCCAAGAGTGTCTAAGAAGAAATTTAAAATGATTATTTTTATTACTAATCATTTGTGGGTGTCACTGGTTGGGCCATCATTTATTGCCCATTCTTAGTTGCCCTTGAGAAGGTGGTGATGAGCTGTCACTTGAACTATTGTAATCCATGTGCTGCAGGTACATCCACAATGCCCTCAGGGAGGGAATTCCCAGATTTTGAACCAGCAACAGTAAAGGAATAGCGATATATTTCCAAATCATGATGATGAGTGGCTTGGAAGGGAATTTGCAGATGGTCGTGTTCTCATGTATCTGCTGCTCTTGTCTTTCTAGATGGAAATGGTTAAGGGTTTCGAAGGTGTTGTCTAAAGATCTTGTTGAATTTCTGCATTTAGTAGATAGTATTCATCACTATGAGCATCAGTGTTGAAAACAGCAGATGGTTATGGATGTGGTGTCAATCAAGCCAGTTGCTTTGTCCTATAAAGTGTCCAACTCCGTATTATTGGAGCTGTGCACATCCAGGCACATGGGAGAATTCCTTTACACTCATGGCTTGTGCCTTGTCGATGATGGACAGGCTTTGAGTAATCAAGAGGTGGGTTACTTACTGCAGTAAACCTAGCCTCTGACCTGCTCTTGTAGTCACTGTATTTTATTTTTATGGCTATTCTAGTTGAATTTCTGGTTAATGGTAACCCCAAGGATGTTAATATTGAGAGATTCAGTGATGGTAACACTACTGAATGGCAAGGGCTGGTGGTTAGATGATCATTACCTGGCATTCATGTGGCAAGAATATTACTTACCACTTGTCAGCCCAAGCCTGGATATTGTATAGATTTTGTTGCACTTAAACATGAGCTGCATCAGTACCTGAAGAATTCCAAATGCTGTTGAACATTGTACAATCATCAGCGAACATTCGATGGAAGGAAATTGATGAAACAACTGAAGATAGTTGTGTCTAGGACACTATCCTGAGGAACTCCTGTAGAGATGTCCTGGATTGATGCTGGAGCTCTTTGATGCCAGATTTGGTCAAATGTGCCCTTAATGTCAAGGGCTATCACTATCATCTCACCTCACCTCTGAAATGTTGCTCTTTTATCCATGTTTGAAGTAAGACTGTAATGAGATCAGAAACTGAGTGTCTCCGGCAGAACACAAACTGGACATCAATGAATAGGTTGTTGCTAAGCAAGTGCTGCTAAATAGCATTGCTGATGATGTTTTCCATCTCTTTAGTACAGAAGACTGATGGGTCAGTAATTGGCCGGGTTGGATTTATCTTGTTTTTTGTGTATGGGATGTATGTGAGCAAATTTCCATAATGTGGATAGATTCCAGTTCTTTGGCTCTACTGTACATGAATGTGGCAAGTTCTGGAGCAAACGTCTTCATTACTATTGCTGGAATGTTGTTGGGATCCATAGCATTTACAGTATCCAGTGCCTCCAACTATTTCTTGATATCACTGAGAGTGAATTGAATTGGCAGAAGATTGGTATGTGTGATGCTGGGGACTATTAGAAGACATTGAAGTGGATCATCCTCTCAGCACCTCTGGCTGAAGATTGCTGTGAATGCTTCAGGCTTTTCTAGTGTGCTGGGCTCTTCCATCTTTGAGGATGGGGATATTTGTGAAGACTCCTCCAGTGAGTTGTTTTATTGCCCACCATCATTCATTGCTGGATGTGGCTGAATTTGCAGACCTTAGATCTGACCCATTGGTTTTGGGATCACATAGTTCTGTCTATCACTTGCTGCTTTTTATTCTATTTGGCATGGAAGTCATCATGTTTGGTCGATTCACCGGGTTGACACTTCATTTTTGAAATAGACTTGACGGTAATGGTTGAGTAGGGAATACGCCAGGCCAAGAGGTTGCAGGTTGTGTTGGAATGCAATTCTGCTGCATTGATGGCCTACAGCACCTCATGGATGCCCAGTCTTGAGTTGCTAGATCTGTTCAAAGTCTGTCCCATTTAACATGGTGACAGTGCTACACAACATGATAGAGGTCATTCTCATTGTGAAGGCGGCACTTTGTCCTCACAGGACTGTGTGATGGTCACTCTTACTGATGCTGTCGTGGTCAGGTGCAGCCTTGATGTCAAGGGCCATCATTCTCAGCACACGTCGCGATGTGAGCTCTTTTGTCCATGTTTGAACCAAGACTGTAATGAGGTCAGGAGCTGAGTGGCCCTGATGGAATTCAAACTGGGTGTCACTGAGCAGATTATTACTTAACAGGTGCTGCTTGATAGCACTGTTGATTACACCTTCCACCACTTTGATAATGAGAAAGTACAATTAAAATGCAAAAGGATGTACTGAATGATCTTATCAAAATCAAAAAAAAACTCCTGGTCCAATGGATTTCATCCTGTATTTTAAAATAATCTAGTAAAAAGATGGCAGTGCTATTACTATGTTTGTTTCCAAATTGATCAGAAAAATACACTGTGCCGAAAAAGCTAGTGGTTATCTAATGTACTTCCTGTTTTTAAGAAAAGGAACAGGGGATTATTAAGCAGTCAGTTTGACACTATAGTGGAATTCTGACTACAGAAAAGAATAGTACATCTGGAAATGAAAAGTAAAATAATGGTAAATTTCAAAAAGAAAATTTGAGCAACCTAATTCAATTATCTGAAGATGTAACAAAGATAGTAAGCCATGATTTTGCAGTAATGTAATTTATTTGGATGTCAAAATGCTTTCAATAAGGTGACACATGACAGACAAAAGAATAAGATCAAAAATGTAGAAATTACAGTGGGCATTAACATACTTGCAGAATGGGCATAAAATTAGCAAATGAAGTTGAACACTGAGAAATATAAAGTAGTACAACTGGATAAGAAGCAGAGAAGTCAATCATTACTAAGCAGGTGCAAGTCATAGAGTCAGACATGAGTACAGCACAGAAAAAAAGCCCTACAGCCTGTAGAGTCTGTACCATCTTCTGCCACTCTTACAGGCAAGTGAGTTTCAGATTCCCACAACCCTCTGGTTGAAAAAAACTTTCCTTACGTTCCCTCTAAATCTCCTGTCCCCTAATTTAAATCAGTGTCCCCGGTCACTGATCTCTCCACCATGTTTCTTCCTGTCCATGTCCTCCATAATTTTATATTTCTCAATCATGTCCCACTTAGCCTCCTCTGCTCAAAGGAAATAATCCCAGTCTATCAAATCTCCCTTCGTAACTAAAAATTATGACATTGGCCTCTGAAGAATTGCAATAAAGATGACAGAGCCAGCCTCTCAAGCCCATTTAGCATGTGTATGAGAGTCAGAGAAAATATGTATGTTGCACAGATTGTGCATGTGGGAGACAGTTTGTATGCAAGTTAGTGGGGAGTAGGAAGAATAAGAAAATGTGAGCAGGAGAGAGTGAGAGAGTGTGCATACAAGAGAGAGCATGTGTGTATGTGGGACAAAGTTGAAGTGGATATGAGCAACATCCTTGTAAATCTCCCTGGCATCATCTCTAATGCTAAAACATGCCTCCTATAATGTGGATTCCAGAACAATACTCCAGCTATGGCCTGACCAACTTTTTTTCCAGTTCCAGCATCATCTCCCTGCTCTTAAATTCTATACCTCAGCTAATAAAGGCAAGTATCCCACAGGCATTCTTTAGCCCTTTATCTAAATGTCCCGCTACCTTAAGGGACCAGTGTGCGTGCACATCAAGAGCTCACTGATTCTGGGTGCGTCCCAGGTCCTAACATTTATCATGCATTCCTTTGCCTTGTTTGTCCTGCTCAAGTACATCATCTCCCCCTCATTCAGATTGAATTCCATTTTCCATTGATCAACCCACCAGACCAGCCCATCTATATCCTCCTGTAATCACAAGCTATGGTTCTCACAGGCGAATAACAAAGGGAGGAAAAGAATACCAAACATTCAAAGTTATGCTACAGGTTAAGAAGGCTATTAGGAAATCTGGTCCTGGAGTTATGAAATAAAGTAACATTAAGATGTAATAAACTAAAGAGTACATGCATTATGCTAGCAGCAATAACAGGAAGCTGACCAAAAACCTACATGTGCAAACCCATACACACAGTCTGCAGTTCATGAGGCCAAGATGAAAATGTAAAGTGGAAACATCCACGACTGGAAGTTGAACTAGCATTCCACATTGTGAATATGACACAATGTGTGGATGAAATCAAACTTAGACGCTTCTTTTACCATCAGTATAATATGTGTGAAGAAAAGAGGCATTCATAAACTATGAACATGTGAGTAAGTGCAAACATCTTGCCAATCAGAAGGATATGTTTGTGGATCACTGAAGTCAATGATACAACCTACAGCAGCCAAATTAATGGGATCGGCCATTTCTTACACTTGAAATGCAGCAAATCCGCATGGAAACCAAGTATTCAAATTTGTGAACATAAATGGACCAGCAGCAGTTGGTTTATGGAACTCAAACATTGCGATATTGGTACCTTGGTGACTTCAGGAATGGCCACAATTGCAGCAGATGAGGTGAAGAATAATTGCATTGAATCAATGCATTGCCTACAACAGATATCTCCAGATTCGACGTCAAAGTCAACTTCAATGGTGATGCTGCACTGTACCTCAATACAATTCCATTGATTAATCTTCCTTAAATGTAGTGCGCAATACCAGAGAGGTTTGAGAACAATTGAGATAACATGGAGCTTAATACAGCGTTGTTCATCACATGCATCAGAATACCAACTGCTGCAGTTCAATCACATGTGCTTGAGTGGGGGGAGCAGAGAACAGTTAAAAAATGTAGAATCTGGATATGCTTGGATGCAAGACATATAAATCTCATTGTAAAGAAATGTCTAAATAAATTCCAACATTATAGAAACAGATTCCCAGACTTACACATGCTAAGACCTTCTCTAGTTGGACAACAAACACATACATTGGTTGATTTACTTCATTTGGTAGAGGATCTCAAGAACTCATTATTTTCAGGACACTATTCAGAACATACTAGCAATAAAGACTATCCTTTGGTTTATTCATTAATTAGGATCTGTTGCACAGTATTTGGACAGAAGTACAAACACATTCTTGGATAGCTAAGCATTGCTAATGATTAATGCTATGATGAGCAAAACCAAATAAGTGCATAACCAAAATTTAGGCTCTGGTAGTAATTTGTTGTGGAGGGCCTGTCTTCGATAGCAAGAAATGTCAAGTGAATTAGCCTCAGATGAACCTTTTCAATTCTATCCCTTCAAGTTGCAGTCTTCAAACTGACCCAGGCAAACTTGAGAATATACAACATCTATGACATGTCAACCCTTCAGAACGAAGGAGTTGCGAAATGCTGTGTTTTTGGTAGGTGGTCTGACTTTAAGTTCAAGCCATTTTAAACAGACACGTTTTGAAGTTGGAAACTGACATATCTCAAAAAATGATAAGAATTGGTTTACACAAGATGGAAAACCAATCACATTTGGCTCTAAAAGCCTATCCAATATTCAAACATAAGATATGAGACAATTGCTCTGGTGTTCAGTATTGCAAGATTCTACGTGAGCCTATTCAGTAAAGATTCATTTGTACAAATTTATCTCAAACCACGGGAAATGATTTGGTGCATGCCCTAAACAATGATTTATGGTAACAATATAAAGATGGGACTTCGATGTTTGTCTGTCACAGACCACATTACAAAATGATCACTTCAGACACACACAACAGGATACCAAATTCCAAATAGACTAGGGATGTTTTTCTAAACCTACAAATAAACAATGTCAACACTGAATACAACTTCCACGAGGGGGAGAATAGTGAGAATGTGCAAGGTATACCAAAGTCATCAACCCACGCCAACACTGGACTCTGCACTCTCGAGATTCCTTTAGATCCTTGGTCCAAAATTACAACAGATTTATTTCCTACCCAAAGTGATCATTTTCTCCCAATTACTATTTTCCAAATTTTCATCAGACAAACGAAGGGATATCTCCAATCCAGCCAGAGCCATAGATACATACATCACAGAAATAGACCCTTCGGTCCAACTCATCCATGCCAACTAAATATCCTACATAAATCTAGTCGCATTTGCCAGCATTTGGCCCATATCCCACTAAACCCTTCCTATCCGTATACCCATCCAGATGCTTTTTAAATGTTGTAATCATACCAACTTCCACCACTTCCTCTGGCAGCTCTTCCAGCACTGGAGGCCTGACGGGTAACCTTATAAAGGTTTATAAAATCATGAGGGACGTGAATAGGGTAAATAGCCAAGCTCTTTTCCCCAGGGTGGGCGAGTCCAAAACTAGGGGGCATAAGTTTAAAGTGAGAGGAGAAATATAAAAAAGGAATCGAAAGGACAACGTTCTCATGCAGAGGGTGATGCATGCCTGACCATGGTCATTTTTTTTTTGCCAAGGATTCCTCTTGAGGTTTCTCGAACTGCCTTTTCATTTTCTCACTATATTCTTCAATAGATGAGATGCAGTCACATTGTGTTAATTGCTTCAATGTTTGAGGTGATCACACAGGGTTTTTGGACTTGCACTGAAGCAGAATTAAATAATATCCTTAATAATCACCGTTCTTTAAAGTTTAAAGTCAGAAAGAAAACTTTAGTTCCCTAGACAACAAAGTATTTAAATTAACAGTGTAAGTGAGCAGCAAATGTTTTTTAACATTTACAGTCATAGAGCATAGAAACCAACTCTTTGGTCCAAATCATCCATGCCGACTAGATGTCCAAGATTAATCTAGCCGCTTTTGCCTGCATTCGACCCATGTCCCTCAACTCTTCCTATTCATGTACCCATCCAGATGCTTTTTGAATGTTGTAATTGTTCCATAGAGTCATACAGATGTACAGCATGGAAACAGACCCTTCAGTCCAACCCGTCCATGCCAATCAGATATCCCAACCCAATCTAGTCCCACCTGATTAAATTAGATTACATTTCAGTGTGGAAACAGGCCCTCCAGCCCAACAAGTCCACACCGACCCACCGAAGTGCAACCCACCCATACCCCTACATTTACCCCTTACCTAACACTACAGGCAATTTAGCATGGCCAATTCACCTGACCTGCACATCTTTGGACTGTGGGAGGAAACCGGAGCACCCGGAGGAAACCCACGCAGACACAGGGAGAACATGCAAACTCCACACAGTCAGTCACCTGAGGCGGGAATTGAACCCGGGTCTCTGGTGCTGTGAGGCAGCAGTGCTACCCACCTGCTAGCACCCGGCCCATATCCCTCCAAACCCTTCCTATTCATATACCCATCCAAATGTCTTTTAAATGTTGCAATTGTACCTGCCTCCACCACTTCCTCTGGCAGCTCATTCTATACACATACCACCCTCTGTGTGAAAACGTTGCCCCTCAGGTCTCTTTTATACCTTTCCCATCTCACCATAAACCTATGCCCTCTAGTTCTGCACTCTGACCCAGGGAAAAGACTTTGTCTATTTATCCTATCCATGCCCCTCATAATTTTGTAAACCTCTATAAGGTCACCCCTCAGCCTCCGACTCTCCAGGGAAAACAGCTCCAGCCTATTCAACCTCTCCCTCAAATCCTCCAACCCTGGCAATATCCTTGTCAATCTTTTCTAAACCCTTCCAAGTTTTGCAACTTGAAAAGGTGGCACGGTGGCTCAGTGGTTAGCACTGCTGCCTCACAGCGCCAGAGACCCAGGTTCAATTCGGGCAACTGTGTGGAGTGTGCATGTTCTCCCTGTGCGTGGGTTTCCTCCAGGTGCTCCAGTTTCTACCCACAGTCCAAAGATGTGCAGGTTAGGTGAAATGGCCATGCTAAAGTCCATATAGATCTCATCTACTGCTCTGCCCTCATCAATCTTCTTTGTTACTTTTTCAAAAAACTCAATCAAGTTTGTGAGACATGATTTCCCTCGCACAAAGCCATGTTGACTATCCCTAATCTCCGGTCTCCATCACTTCCTCTGGCAGCTCATTCCATATATGCCCCACCTTCTACATGAAAAGGTTGCTTCATAGATTCCTTTTAAATCTTTCCCCTCTCACCTAAACCTATGCCCTCTAGTTTTGGACTCCTCTACCATGCAAAAACAACTTTGGCTATTCACCATATTCTTCATGATTTGATAAATTTCAAAATGTCATCACACAGCCTCTGACATTCTCCTCCCTTTAGCTCAAATGCTCCAACCCCAGCAACATCCATGTAAATCGTTTCTGAACTCTTTCAAGTTTAACAACACATCTCCTATAGCAGGGAGACCAGAATTGAACACAGTATTCCAAAGTTTCCTGACCAATGTCCTATACTCAACATGACATCCCAACTCATATACTCATTGCTCTGACCAATAAAGGCAAGCATATCAAATGCCTTCTTCACTACCTTGTCTACCTGCAACTCCACCTTAAAGGAATTATGAACCTGCACTCCAAGCAACATCTTCCAGGACTCTACCATTAAATGTATAATGATTTGCCTTACCAAAATGCAAAATCTCACTTTTATCAAAATTAAACTCCATCTGCCGCTCCTCAGCGATTGGCCCATGTGATCAGGATCCCATTGTACTCTGAGATAACCTTCTTCACTGTCCCCTACACCATCGATTTTGGTGTCATCTGCAAACACACTAATTATTCCAGAGAAAGTGAGGACTGCAGATGCTGGAGATCAGAGTCGAGAGTGTGGTGCTGGAAAAGTACAGCAGGCCAGGCAGCATCCAAGGAGCAGGAGAATCGATGTATCAGGCAAGAGCCCCTCATCAAGAAAGAGGCTTGTGAGCCGAAGGGGTGGAGAGATAAATGGAAGGGGGTTGGGGCTGAGAGTAAGGTAGCTGAGAGTGCAATAGGTAGATGGCAGTGGGGGTAATGGTGATAGGTCAGAGAGGAGGGTGAAGCGAATAGATGGGAAGAAAGATGGACAGGATAGACTTTCCAGCACCACACTCTCGACGACTAACCATTCCTCCTATATTCCCATCTAAATCATTTATATAAATAACAAAAAGCAGTGGACCCAGCACTTGGAGCACATAGAGTCATAGAGATGTACAGCATAGAAACAGACCCTTTGGTCCAACCCGTCCATGCCGACCAGATATCCCAACCCAATCTAGTCCCACCTGCCAGCACCCGGCCCATATCCCTCCAAACCCTTCCTATTCATATACCCATCCAAATGCCTCTTAAATGTTGCAATTGTACCAGCCTCCACCACTTCCTCTGGCAGCTCATTCCATACACGTACCACCCTCTGCATGAAAACGTTGCCCCTTAGATCTCTTTTATATCTTTCCCCTCTCACCCTTAACCTATGCCCTCTAGTTCTGGACTCCCACACCCCAGGGAAAAGACTTTGCCTATTTACCCTATCTATGCCTCTCATAATTTTGTAAACCTCCATAAGGTCACCGCTCAGCCTCCGATGCTCCAGGGAAAAACAGTCCAAGCCTGTTCAGCCTCTCCCTATAGCTCAATTCCTCCAACCCTGGCAACATTCTTATAAATCTTTTCTGAACCCTTTCAAGTTTCACAACATCTTTCCAATAGGAAGGAGACCAGAATTGCACGCAATATTCCAACAGTGGTCTAACCTATGTCCTTACGGCCGCAACATGACCTCCCAACTCCTGTACTCAATACTCTGACCAATAAAGGAAAGCATACTAAATGCCTTCTTCACTATCCTATCTACCTGCGACTCCACTTTCAAGGAGCTATGAACCTGCACTCCAAGATCTCTTTGTTCAGCAACACTCCCTAGGACCTTACCATTAAGTGTATAAGTCCTGCTAAGATTTGCTTTCCCAAAATGCAGCAACTCACATTTATCTGAATTAAACTCCATCTGCCACTTCTCAGCCCATTGGCCCATCTGGTCAAGATCTTGTTGTAATCTGAGGTATCATACACTCGCATCCAAATCATTTATGTCATTGGTCACAGGCCTCCAGTCTGACAAACAACACTCCACCACCACCACCCTCTGCCTCCTACCTTAAAGTCAATTTTGTATCCAAATGACTAGCTCTCTCTGGATTCCATGTGATCTAACTTTGCTAACCAGTCTAACCTGTCGAACACCTTGCTGAAGTCCATATAAACAAAGTCCACTTCTCTGCCTTCATCAATCTTCTTTATCTCTCAATCAAATTAGTGTTACACAATTTCCCTGACACAAAGCCATGTTAACTATGCCTAATCAGTCCATGTAAATCCTGTCCCTCAGACTTTTAAAACACATGCCTTTAGAATTACGGAATCATGGAATTCGTAGCGAAGTGAAGCAGGCCATTCAGCCCGTCAAGTCCACACCGACCCTCTGAAGAACATCCCACCCAAATTCATCCTATTCCTGTAACCGTAAATTTCCCATGGATAATCCACCTAGCCTGCACATCCCTGGACACTATGGGCAATTTAGTATAGCCAATTCACCTAACCTGCACATCTTTGAACTGTGGGAGGAAACCAGAACACCCAGAGGAAACCGTGCAAATACAGACAAAATGTGCAAATTCCACACAGACAGTTACTCAAGAGTGGAATCAAACATGGTCCTTGGCGCTGTGAAGCAGCACTGCTAACCGCTGAGCCACCATGCCACCTACAGGAAAACCTTCTTGAAAATAAAGGGGAACAAAGACAGCACATACCATTGTGTAGTCTGCACACAGGACAGAAGCACTGAGTTATATATCCCACCCAGGGAACCAGGACATCCCAGAAATATTCAGAGTGTGCAGAGAGCCTAGAATCATTCAGATGACAACACTTAATGGAGAAACAGAAGTCAGATAAGAAAACTGCAAAACTGGATAGTACCCAGTGCAGAGAACGCATGTGATGGTAAACATGGAGAGTGGAATTGCTTTCATGGTGGTCTTCCACAATCAACCCTCTGCAATACACTCACCCACAAGTCAATACACTGGTAATCAGTCTATGTTTCATGATCATTTATCCATTTAGGTATTCTACAGATTCTCTTTACCCCTACATTCTTCATTTGTAAACTCTTAAACAGAGACCCACTCTGGTGAACCAGATTTAGTTAACAGCCTAAAAGCAAATAAATGCTTATCTACGAATAAGAATGATACAATTGAGTCCAATATACTATCTGAAAGGAGAGAAAAAATGCAAAACAAATACTACGATTGGAGATTTAGGTCAGGCTAACATCAATACAATGAAGTCTTATCCACCAGAAACCAAGCAAATCTACTTTTATGGGTTAAGAGACATAAGTTACATCATATTAGTCACAAAAGACACATCAGTGCAAGGTGTTCTGGTGAAAAGTCAACTCCATTTCTCTCTTTTCAGATGCTATCAGACTTGAGTTATTCCAATATTTTCTACTTTTTATTATGGATTTGTGAAGTGTGGGTCATGCCTATCAAACCTGATTGAACTTTTTTTGAAGATGCTAAAATTGTGTATAGGGAACATTTCCAAATATTCTTAATGTAACCTCTAAAGTTAATTTAAAGTCCCACAAAAGACTACTAGCTAACAGTGACGCTCTTGAAAATGCAAATAAATTATTGACTTAGCAATTAGCTGAGTTACAGGAGATGAAAAGTAGGAATAAAGTAAAGGTACTTTAATTGGTAGTTTGGATGCCTTAAAGATGTTAGAACATTGACTAATCGTCAAATGTGTTAATAACTTACGTGGCTTGCTATCCTATCAAATATATAAATTAATCTTTGACACAAAGATCAATCACAACTTTCCAAATAATAAACTAGAATTGGTGGAGGTCCAAAGAAACTAGAGTGTCCATGTACATAGACCATTAAAATCTCATGTACAAAAGTATTCAAATAAATCAAAAATCTAATGGCATGCAGGTCATAAATCTACGGAAATGAATTGAGTACTGTTAGCAATTCAGGGCACCAAACTTTAAAGAAGGTTATACTGGCTCTTGGAGAGATTGCAGGATAAAGCAACCATAATAGCTGGGCTTCAAGAGTTACAGTTCTATGGCAAATCATACAAACTAGAGTGAAACCATGCAACGCAGTCCAATGAAGCTGGACAGTGGACAAAATACTCTGAAGGAGACCAGTGTAATCAATTATGTTGAATTCTGCAGTGAGTTTGCAGACACTGTGACATAGAAAAAGTTGGTCGGCTCTTTGATTCTGTTTTTGCTGAAGCTCAGCAAAAAGGAGAGGACTCAGCTGGACCCTTGAAATAGCAGGAAATAACAGACTTTAAAAGGATATTCAGACTGGTACTAAGTAATGAATTTCAAAAATCTCTACCAACAACCTGAAACTTAATAATTGAAAATTCTACAAAATACATGACAACTGAGGGTGAAGTGAATAATTAATGATGGCTAAAACTAAAGGCTGGGAGAAGAAGTTTCACAAATGGCTGAAGAAGAATGTAAGATGCCAAGATGATGAGTGAGGTTCTATTTGGTCAGTGGGGTATGGGATATAAAGAATGATGAATATTGTCTAACCTCCATAAGAGGAAATTTCTTAGAGGAACAGAATCCTAGTGCAGACAATTTCCATTTGAAGGCTGAACAAATGAGAAACAATAGGCACAATATCATAAAGTGAAGTCTCTGTACCTGTGGCTGAGCTGGACTGCAGTATTTTAAGTCATCTTTTAGAGATGCCTGCTGCTGCTGTTGCCATAGCCGAAAAATCCTTCTCATCTCAAAATATTCAGAAATCTCAAGGCTAATCAAGTATAATAGTTCACAAATGCAGAAAAATCCAAATAAAAATAACCACATATCCTGTACAAAAAGAAAATCTTATCAGATTGAATACACTGAAGGTTTTAATTGTTAACTCATTACACCATGTAAAATCGTCATAAAGATCATTTGTTTGCTCAGAATTTAATATGACAATTCATAAGTGTTGCAAAATTTAACCCTGTGATAATCTCTAAATTCAAATTCAAAGCTGACAGGAAGAACAAAGCTTTTTATTATGTAAAAGCAAAATACTGCGAATGCTGGAAATCTGAAACAACACAAAGAATGCGGGAGAACTTTGGTCTGACAGCATCTGTGAAGAAAGAAAGAATGTATCAAATCCAGTATGACTCCTCTTCAAAATGGAATTTGAGTTTATTTTATTGAATCAGTTTTCTTAGCAACTGCTGCTAGGATATTCCATTGACTTTACTGATAAGGAGTGCAGACTCTGGGCCTAAGCTACAGGACTAGATTTAATGCTGCCCCCCCCACCTCCCCCCGTTGGGTTTGAAGGCAGCCAGGCATAATGGAAGACAGGGGTGCGTTAAATCCGGTGGGGCTTGGTCATTCTGTGGAAGCCAGGTACAGCACAGTTAGTGTCTTCCAGATGAAGTAAAGATCCTCCTCATCAAGATGGTCAGAAACTTTTTCCCCGGGTACAACAGAGTGTTACAAGGGGACATAAATTTAAGGTGAAGGGTGGAAGGTATAGGGGAGATGTCAGGGGTGGGTTCTTTACCCAGAGAGTGGTGGGGGCATGGAATGCGCTGCCCGAGGGAGTGGTAGAGTCAGATTCATTGGCGACCTTTAAGCGGCATTTGGATAGGTACATGGACGGGTGCTTAATCTAGGATAGAAGTTCGGCACAACATCGTGGGCCGAAGGGCCTGTTCTGTGCTGTATTGTTCTATGTTCTATGTTCTATGTTCTATGGTGGTGGAGCAGGACGCTCCAACCAGAGCTCTTCTGCTCCTTCTGTTTCCTTTTTTTTTCTTTTCTTCATCCTTTGGTTTCTTGGTGGGTCTCAGCCTATTCTCATGGTGGCTCATGGTAGGTCCTGGCCGGGTCCCTTGGTGGTTCGGCTGCTCTCAGCCTAGTCTCTCAGCAGCGTGGCAGCTCTCAGCCTGGTTTTTCAGCATTTTGACAGGTTCTGGCCTGGTCTCTCAGCATGGTGGTGGATCCCAGCCTAGTCTCTCAGTGGGGTCGTGGATCCCAGCCTGGTGTCCCGGTGACATGGCAGGTCCTGGCTTGGTATCTCGGCAGGATGGTGGGTCCCAGCCTGGTCGCAGCCTGGTCTCTCAGTGGCATGGCAGGTCCCAGCCTGGTATCTCGGCAGCGTGCAAGGTCCCGGCCTGGTTCCTCACTGGCGTGTAAGGTCCTGGCCTGGTATCTCGGCGGCGTGACAGGTCCCAGACTGGTCTCTTAATGGGGTGGCAGGTCCCAGCCTGGTCTCTCAGTGGGGTTTCAGATCCTGGCCTGGTCTCTTGGCAGCATGGATGACCTGACCAGGTCATTCAGCGGCATGGCAGGTCCCAGCCAGGTCTCTTGGCGGCATGTCTGAAAGTATACCAACTGGTCTTTTGGTGGCTCACGGCAGTACCTCAGCTCAGCTTGGGCACGTTTCCAAGGCATGGGGGGGTTGGGTTGGATTAGAGAGGCGGGAGTTTCAGCAGCAGCAACGTTTCTGCTGCTTTCACTTCAGGAACAAATTGCAGAGAGAGATAAGTGGAATACTCACTATTACCCACATTGTTAATGGGATAGAATTCTACACATTGTATTTATTGCAGAGAATGAGCAAACTCCTCAAAAGTGATTAATACATTTTTTATTCTGCATCACCACCTGTCAATGGGAAGTTCTTAGCCAAGCATGACATTCTGGCTACTTAAAATCAGCTGCAGACAAACCAGAATACAGCACTGGCTGTTCTTATTAACAGTTACTACCATGCGTTCTCCTTCTTACAGCTCCATCTTCTGGTTTTGTTCCACACAGCAGTCGTAAGTGAAAAGAAGATATAAAATTCAAACTTCAAACAGTTCTTTTGAGAAGCCCACACCAAGCAGCCAGTATGAAGGTTTCCCTGTGCCAGGCCGATGCTGGACGGTTGTGGCGGGGAAGTGGGGAGGGTGTTTTTCTTCATAACGGGCCTCCTAGGATCGCTGGAAGACCAAGGCATCACCTTCACTTCAGTAGGTGACTCCCTAAAATCCCAATCCCAGCACTTGTTCTTCAAGACTGAAGTCCAGTTTCCATGCTAATAATGGCCAAAATGGAGAGACTGCAGAGTCTTCTATAATTCAGCCTATGATTTCCAACTTATGATATTACTCTCCTGCATGAAACAGATCTTGTCAGCAACAGGTGAGATTTAATAGGCAAGCAAGGCCTAACTAAAGGATCTCCATATGAAAAAGAAAATTGATCCAAAATGTCTATTAGAATTATCCTGAAGATACTAGTATCCTTTTATAAAATAGGTGTACACCGAACAAAAATTATTTTCCACAAGTTCCTTCACTTTCATGATTCTACAGAGATTCTGCTTACAAAAGAGATACATTTGATTCAACTGCACAACAAGTTGCCAACATCATGCCTTAGGATTTCTGCAAAGGAGGTAAAAGACCTACAGCTGAGTGAAGATAGGAGAGAGATCATTAGAAATGGAGATGTTGACAGCAAATGCAAGGAGGCGGTTCTTGGAGGTGGTATTGTTCCTTTGCTTGCCTCAGCATTGTTCACTCTTCCGTCGCCTCCGCCTCCGAGCTTACTCTCACAATCAGGACTCCCGCCCACCTTCCGAGGACCCCTTCACCCCACCTCTAACACACTGCATCCACCTGGACACCCCGCGCTGGCCTATTACCTGACCTCGACCTCTTCATTTCCAACTGCCACCAGGACATTAACCGCCTCAACCTGTCGTCCCCCCTCCCCCACTCCAACCTCTCACCCTCACAACGCGCAGCCCTCCAATCCCTCTGCTCCAATCCCAACCTCACCATCAAGCCAGCGGATAAAGGGGGCGCAGTGGTAGTCTGGCGCACTGACCTCTACACCGCTGAAGCCAAACACCAACTCGAGGACACCTCTTCCTACTGCTCCCTCGACCATGACCCCACCCACCATCACCAAACCATCATCTCCCAGACCATACAGAACCTCATCACCTCAGGAGATCTCCCACCCACAGCTTCCAACCTCATAGTCCGGGAACCCCGCACTGCCCGGTTCTACCTCCTTCCCAAGATCCACAAGCCTGACCACCCTGGCCGACCCATTGTCTCAGCATGCTCCTGCCCCACTGAATTCACCTCTACCTACCTTGACACTGACCTATCCCCCCTAGTCCAGGAACTCCCCACATACGTTCGAGACACCACCCACGCCCTCCACCTCCTCCAAGACTTCCGTTTCCCCGGCCCCCAACGCCTTATCTTCACCATGGATATCCAATCCCTCTACACCTCCATTCGCTATGACCAGGGCCTCCAAGCCCTCCGTTTTTTCCTCTCCAGACGTCCCCAACAGTACCCATCCACTGACACTCTCATTCATTTGGCCGAACTGGTCCTCACCCTTAACAATTTCTCCTTTGAATCCTCCCACTTCCTCCAGACCAAAGGCGTAGCCATGGGCACACGTATGGGCCCCAGCTATGCCTGTCTCTTTGTTGGCTATGTAGAACAGTTGATCTTCCGTAATTACACCGGCACCACTCCCCAACTCTTCCTCCGCTACATTGATGACTGCATTGGCGCCACCTCGTGCTCCCGCGAGGAGGTTGAGCAATTCATCAACTTCACCAACACATTCCACCCTGACCTTAAATTTACCTGGACTATCTCTGACATCTCGCTCCCCTTCCTGGACCTCTCCATCTCCATTAGTGACGACCGACTTGACACCTACATTTTTTACAAACCCACTGACTCCCATAGCTACCTGGATTACACCTCTTCCCACCCTATCTCTTGCAAAAATGCCATCCCGTATTCCCAATTTCTCCGCCTCTGCCATATCTGCTCCCAGGAGGACCAGTTCCACCATAGGACACACCAGATGGCCTCCTTCTTTAGAGACCGCAATTTCCCTTCCCACGTGGTTAAAGATGCCCTCCAACGCATCTCGTCCACATCCCACACCTCAGCCCTCAGACCCCACCCCTCCAACCGTAACAAAGACAGAACGCCCCTGGTGCTCACCTTCCACCCTACAAACCTTCGCATAAACCAAATCATCCACCGACATTTCCGCCACCTCCAAAAAGACCCCACCACCAGGGATATATTTCCCTCCCCACCCCTTTCCGCCTTCCGCAAAGACTGTTCCCTCCGTGACTACCTGGTCAGGTCCACACCCCCCTACGACCCACCCTCCCATTCTGGCACTTTCCCCTGCCACCGCAGGAACTGTAAAACCTGTGCCCACACCTCCTCCCTCACCTCTATCCAAGGCCCTAAAGGAGCCTTCCACATCCATCAAAGTTTCACCTGCACATCCACTAATATCATTTATTGTAACCTTTGCTCCCGATGTGGCCTCCTCTACATTGGGGAGACTGGGCGCCTCCTAGCAGAGCGCTTTAGGGAACATCTCCGAGACACCCACACCAATCAACCAAACCGCCCCGTGGCACAACATTTCAACTCCCGCTCCCACTCTGCCGAGGACATGGAGGTCCTGGGCCTCCTTCACCGCCGCTCCCTCACCACCCGACGCCTGGAGGAAGAACGCCTCATCTTCCGCCTCGGAACACTTCAACCCCAGGGCATCAATGTGGACTTCAACAGCTTCCTCATTTCCCCTTCCCCCACCTCATCCTAGTTTCAAACTTCCAGCTCAGTTACTGTCTCCTTGACTTGTCCGACCTGCCTATCTTCTTTTCCACCTATCCACTCCACCCTCTCCTCCTTGAGCTATCACCTTCATCTCCTCCCCCACTCACCCATTGTACTCTATGCTACTCTCTCCCCACCCCCACCCTCCTCTAGCTTATCTCTCCATGCTTCAGGCTCACTGCCTTTATTCCTGATGAAGGGCTTTTGCCCGAAATGTCGATTTCGCTGCTCGTTGGATGCTGCCTGAACAGCTGTGCTCTTCCAGCACCACTAATCCAGTATTTGGTTTTCAGCATCTGCAGTCATTGTTTTTACATTGTTCACTTCAGTCTAGTTGGAATGCTAACTCTTCTGTCACTCAATTATTCTTGAATTTCACTCAATCACAGACATTACTTTTGTTTTTGTCACTTCTTGCTCAGAACCTATGACATCCCCAAACTTATTCCTGTTCTGATGAAAGGACACACATTTTAAGTGTTAATTCTTTTTTTCCGGTGTTCCTAAGTTTATCCCAGTATAGGCAATTAGAGACAATGATAAAATGAATTGCAGACAAACTATGGAAAAAATAGGCAAAATGCTATTTTCTCAATTGCAGAAGTTCCAACATTGGAGTATAGAAAAATATGTATTACCAGTTACCAAACTGATTTTTTAAAAACCCTTTGACCAGGATTCATATTTGCATAAGACTGTGTGATATTTGAACATTTTCAGTGTGGATTGAGATGAGCAACATTATTATGTTAGGCCTGAATGTGGCATTGACTGCATATATGAAAGGTAATGCAGGGACCTTGTGAGAATGTTTACAAGGTTATGATGTTTGCTAGTTAAAATTCTTTAATTTTTTTTTAAATGTTAAGGGTAATTATATCAATTATTAATGTTACTTGCCATTCTGAATTTGTTGCTTTGGTGTCTGTTATTGGATAACAGATATAAAAAAAAGGACCAAGATACATGGAATACAGTATTTGCGATAAAAAGGGTCCATGCTTCCATTCTGAAAAATATAAATGATCGATATTATTAAAATACAAAATTCTGATGCTACCTGTTCTTATTTAAACATGTCTGCATTCAATAATGACCCTATTATGAACGCTGACTAGGCATGCTCACCTCTAGATTTTTCAGCCTGCACATGCAACACAAAGCAGATTTTGAAAAGTTTTTAAAAAATACTTCTTTTCATCACCTTTTTCTATTTACCGACATACTATGTAATTTTTTATTTCACTTTCAGGGTTTGTAACTGTCATGATTGGAACAAAGTTGGCCAGGTGGATTTCACTCAGTATGAGTACCCTGATTGGGATTGTTAACCTGGGCCATTCAGGGGGTCCTGGCTGACAGAAATGAAGAGGAGCCTTGATCACACAGCATTGCCCTGTGGTTTGAAGGGCAGTGCTTGTCACTGGCCACTCGGGTGTTTTTCCTATCTTCCTGGTGGTGGAAATCGAATAAAGATTTATGCACTTTGTGTCTTTTCACTGTGTCTCACACCTGCACACACACACCATGGGTGCAGGGGATAAAAATAAGCACTACCGCACTTAGGTGGTAGTGTGGGGGTTAAGGGAAAAAAAAAGAAAAAAATAAAGAGGAGCCTCATTCCAGCAACTAGTTCTGACCTAGCTGGTCAGAGTTCATGCACTGTGCATGTATAAATAAAAAATGACTTGGTGACAGGATACCAGCTTCCATGGAGTTATTTCCATTCTGGTATCATCACTTTTTACTGAAAAGTTTTGAAGATTTTATTACGAGTGTTTATACTCTTGGCTGTCAGCAAGTGCAGCCATAAACATATTTCTTGCTATTTTGAAATTATGTGAAACATTTCAACACACACTTCATTTTTAAAACAAAAACAAAACACATAGATATTTTCAATATCAAAGACAAAAGTACACTGGGCAGTACATATCTGCCACTTACAGATCGGAACACAGGCATACAAAAATTTGGATTTCCAGTTCAATCTTCTAGAAGGCACCAATTATGAACCAGTGTCTCTGTCTGGCATCCAGCGAGGGAGATAGAGTCAAAAAGTACCAAAACAGACCCTTCGGTCCAACTCATCCATGCTGACCAGGTATCCCAACCTAATCCAGTCCCATTTGCCAGCACTTGGCCCATATCCCTCTAAACCCTCTGTTCATATACCCAGCCAGATGCCTTTTAAATGTTGAAATTGTACCAGCATCCACCACTTCCCCTCGCAGCTCATTCACCTTATCTATGCCTCTCATGATTTTATGAACCTCAATAAGGTCACCCCTCAACCTCCTAAGCTCCAGTGAAAAAAATGTCCCAGCCTATCCTTTCAAGTGTCGCAACATCTTTCCTATAGGAAGGAGACCAGAATTGTACACAATATTCCAACAGTAGCCTAGCCAATAAAGGAAAGCATACCAAATGCCTTCTTCAGCTCCTTATAATCCAAACCCTCCAGACCCGATAACACCCTTCTACATCTTGACTGTCTCCTCTCCAATTTAATAATATCTCTTCTATAGCACATGGTGGTGCAGTGGTGTTGTCACTGGTCTAGTAATCCAGTGATTCAGGCTAATAGTCTGGGATATGATTTGAGATTCAATAGGGCAGATTGTGAAATTTAAATCAATGAAAATCTGGACTTAAAAAAAACTAGCATAATGGTGAACATGTAACCACTGTCAATTGTTGTGAAAGTCTATCTGGTTCGCTAATGTCCTTTAGGGAAGGAAAGCTATCATCCTTACTTTTTTGGCCGACTTGTGACTTCAGACCCACAGCAATATGTTTGACTTTTAACAGCATTCTGAAATGGCCCTAGCAAGGCAGTCAGTTCAAGCAGCAACCAGTGAAGGCAATAAATGCTATGTTGCACATATCGAAGAACAATGTTTTTTATAATGGCACAGCAGGTAGCGAATAAGTTCGCTTACAACTCTGTTGAGACCCCACAGCTTCTGAGGCTAATCAGAAATCCTGATCTGTAAGAGCTGGCCACACCGATTCAGGCTGCTAAAAAAACAATCCAAGGCTTCCTAAATTGTTTACTCAAATGGTCTTGGTCAACAGCTTGGCAGCTCTGCCTTACAATCCTCTCTTCAAAAGAAAAGGACAAAATACCCTCTTAAAGCCACACAATGTCACACCTTTCCCCTTAAAAAAATCAACCATGGCTTCATTTTTTAAAAAAGCCTTTGGTCTTACTCTATTAGTGCACTACAATACATATACATTACATTGACTCTAAGCATGTAAACATTCACTACTACAATTTATTTCAGTTCATTTATTCCCACCACCAAACACTTCCATCTTTGTTCATCAAAGTTGCTACAACATGTTGGCTATGTGGAAGAATCACTCAATGTTCTGGAAAGATATTACCAGGAGACACTGAAAATCCTTCACGAAATTAAACTTTAATCTTGCAAAATCAAAGCTACAAGAGCCAGCAAAATGTCCTTCCTGGCTCCCTACAATTTCTTTGTTCTTCTCCAGTTTATACAATTTGTTGGTCCTGGGCTTATTGGATAACATTAGCATTGCCAATCATGCTGACTTGCTTTATCTTTCTAAACTAATCATCATCCGCCACACTTAACCCTATCACATTACAAACCATCATACAGCCATAGAGTCATAGAGATGTACAGCACAGATACACACCCTTCAGTCCAAGTCATTCATGCCGGTCAGATATCCCAGCCCAATCTAGTCCAATCTGCCAGCACCTGGCCCATCTCCCTCCAAATCCTTCCTATTCATATACCCATCCAGATGCCTCTTAAATGTTGCAATTGTACTAACCTCCACTACATCCTCTGGCAGCTCATTCTATACACGCACCACCCTCTGCATGAAAACATTGCCCCTTAGGTCTCTTTTATATCTTTCTCCTCTCACCCTAAACCTATGCCCTCTAGTTCTGGACTCCCCCATCCCAGGGAAAAGACTTTGTCTATTTAGCCTATCCATGCCCCTCATGATTTTATAAACCTCTATAAGGTCACCTCTCAGCCTCTGACACTCCAGGGCTGACAAAACAGCCCTAGCCTATTCAACCTCTCCCTATAGTTCACATCCTCCAGCCTTGGCAACATCCTTGTAAATCTTTTCTGAACCCTTTCAAATTTCACAACATCTTTCCGATAGGAAGGAGACCAGAATTGCACGCAATATTCCAACAGTGGCATAACCAATGTTCTATACAGCCGCAACATGACCTCCCAACTCCTGTACGCAATACCATGACCAATAAAGGAAAGCATACCAAATGGCCTTTTCACTATCCTATCTCCCTGTGACTCCACTTTCAAGGAGCTATGAACCTGCACTCCAAGTCTCTTTGTTCAGCAACACTCCCTAGTACCTTACCATTAAGTGTATAAGTCCTGCTTTCCCAAAATGCAGCACCTCGCATTTATCTAAATTAAACTCTATCTGCCACTTCTCAGCCCATTGGCCCATCTGTTCAAGATCCCGTTGTAAACTGAGGTAACCTTCTTCGCTGTCCACCACACCTCCAATTTTGGTGTCATCAGCAAACTTACTCTTCAGCATTAGCTCATCTACCAGTTATTCAGCTAACCTATCGCAATGCACGACTATTATCTATTACTGGAGCCTGCAATATGATCCCGGGCATGCATCACAACACTAAGTGAACTACATAACTGCCAGAGTAACTTCCACACTATCACATTCTCTCGTCCTATCACATACATAATTATCAAATCGAATGGCTGCAAGAACAGCCTTCATCTATATATTCCATAATTTTTGTCTTTAAATTTCACCAAAAACTTTAATGGGTGCTGCTCAGTATGTGCAATTATCTCAGACACACTAGTGGCAATATAAATGTTGAATATTGTAACAGCAAAATCAAACTCAAGGTTTCCTTCTCAATTGTTGAATATTTCCGTTGATGATCATCCCGTTTGCTGGAAAAAACCCAATAGGTCTTTCTATCTTCTCAACACCAATATCATTCACATCAATAGCCACCTTGAATGACTTTGCGTACTTAGATGTGGCTAACACTGAGACAGTGGTTAACACAGTTTTCAGGCTGTCAAATGGCTTCTCAAAGTCCGCCATCCATGAACATTTTCTGCCCTTCTTCAGTTAGTCAGGAAATGGAACAACCACAATGCCCAATAAAACCCAATCAATCTCAGAAATCATAGTGCTACACTCTTCATCAATGGTTTGGGAAACTCCCCGGTAACATTCTGGGGGGCCATCCATCCATGTGCAATAACATGGCCCAGGAATGTGACTTGGGCTTTTGCAAACTCACTCTTAGCCAGATTAATCAGCAAGTCTGCCTCCCGAAGTCAATCGAACAAATCTGATAGATGCTACAAATGTGACTAAAAATCACCAGGTCATCATGTAAATCACACAATTGGGTAATCCAGAAATGACTTTCTTGGTTAGTCTTTGAAATGTGGCTGGCGCATGTTTCATATCAATGACATGATTTTAAATTGGTATAGTCCATTGAGAGTCACAAAAAGCCAAATTTGTCTGCTTTTTTTAGATAAAGCAAATAAGTCCAACTTTGAAATTTAAGTTGCTTGTCCCACTTTCTCAATACAGTCTTCCAAGCGTGGAACAGTATATGAATCAGACTTTGCAAATACATTGACTTTTCATAATAGTCCACACATAATCATTGGGTACCATCTGGTTTTGGTACATTACTATAGGTGAGCTCCAGTCACTCAAACTCACTTCGATTATGTTGTCTTTCAGCATGCATTCAATCTCATTTGAACCTGTGCCAACTTTAGAGGGTCAAGTCTATAAAGATGTTGCATAATTCGAGCAGCACTTCCTAAGTCTACATCATGCATAATTAGATTAGTACTTCTCAGCTTATTCCCACATATCTCCCCACGTGATTGTAATAACTCTTTCAGCTCATTTTGATATTTCTCTGGAAAGTAACTCAATAATTTATCTCAAGTTTTGAGAACGTTCTCATTGTCCAATTTAATTTGAGGAATATCCAATTCAGAATCCTTTGAACTTGGTTCTTCACTCTACATTGTAACCAGTAACACATCCTCCTTTTACTTTCCTTCCCTATCAAAATACATTTTGAACATATTCACATGACACACTCTGAAGACTTCTTTCTATGTGGCGTTCATATCAAATAAATCAGCTCAATCAATATCCTTTTGATTTGATAAGACATGCTAAACCTTGCTTTTAATGGTTCACCTACCACTAAACACTGACACCTTATCTCCATTAGCAAAATCATGATTTTTTTTATTTCTTGCCTGCTTCCTGTTTAATCACAGACTGTGCAACTTGTAAATGCTGTCTAGTCAACTCACCCACTCTATTTAGTCTTTCCCTAAAGTTTGACATGTAGTCCAAATATGTGATCTCTGAACTCTGACTCACCAATTTCTCCATAATTAATTAGTGGTCCTCTCAACTTATGCCTGAAAACTGATTCAAATGGACTGAATTTGGTAGATTAATTTGGTGCATTCCTAACTGCAAAAAGTACAAATGGAATTCCATTATCCCAATCTTCTAGATAGTCTTGTCTATAGCCCTTAATATAGTTTTTAAAGTTTGATGCCACCATTTTAATGCTCCCTGCAATTCTGGATGGTGTGCAGTGGATCTGAATTGTTTTATGCCTAAACTATCCATAATTTCTTTGAATAATTTTGATGTAAAATCTAACTCTTGATCTGATTGCATCTCTGTGGGTAGCCCATATCTAGTGAAAAATTTGACTAACTCTTCTATAATCCTTTTAGTTGTGATACTGCATAATGGAATGGCATTGGGAAATCTAGTAGATAAATCATTATGGTGAGCAAATATTGATTTCCACTTTTTGTTTTAGGTAGGGATCCTACACAATCAATTAAGATCATTGAGAGGTTCCTCAAATGCAGGAATAGGTATTAAAGGTGATGGTTTTATTGTTGCATGATGTTTTCCAATTACCTGACATGTATGACCTGTCTGGCAAAATTCAACTACATCCTTATGGAGTTCAGGCCAGTAAAAATATTTTTGTATTTTGGCTTGAGTCTTCCTTACTCTCAAATGACCTCTTACTTGTAATTCATGTGCTACCACAACACCTCCTTTCTATAACTCAGAGGTAATACAATGTTGATGAATGTCTGCCCGCTTCTCATTTGCTTGAGTATGTGATGACCTTCATCTCCTCATCAAGACATCATTTTTAAGATAATAACATTCTGGGATACACTCAAATTTTTCTTCTTCTTGATACAACTGCTTCAAGCTTTCATCCTTCTGTTGTAAATCAGTTAATTTCTCTGAACTAAAAATATTCACTTTGTTCTCCATCTGTTCTTATTTTTTCTGAACCATTTGATCAACATGGTCTCTGATCTTTGAACTTCAACTTCCTTATCTTTATTCTTTGATTTCTTCTTCTGCTTCAACCTGTGGCTTTGTGACCTTGGTATCATACAGACATAAAAGCTCCCAGGATATACTTCTTGCAATACCTCAGTTTCTCAATTTTCTACTGGCTTTTCAACCTCAGTAGGCATCACTCCCACCCGTGATCCAGCTATATCATTACCAAAGATAAATTGTATTCCTGAAGCTAAGAGTCTGGCCAGTACTTGTACCACCACTTCTCCACTTTTCACTGAACACTCCAACTTCACTTTATATAATGGAACACCTCTTGTCTCACCATGAATTCCACATATTGCTTTTATTTTCTGGCAATATTCCTTCTGAATTACGTATTTCTCATTATTAAAGACTGACATGCTCCTGTATCTCTTAAAATTGTAATTTCTTTACCTGTTCCTTTTGGCATATAAGAGTAAACCTTACACTTGCAAGTAAATCTTTAAGGAGATCTGGCACGTTCTTCCCAACCAGCCCCTGACCAAGTTGTAGATTTTGGTACAGCTTTTTAGCTTCCACTATGCTTTCCTTTATCACTTCAACAAAAGTGGCTTATCCTGTTTTCCCATATCAGTCTTCACTGTGCTTTATCTAAATTTCCAGCACTGCAACTCATGTGGCCTACTTTATTACAGTGAAAACACTTGAGCTTTCTTACTTCTCTTTCTCCCTCATGGGTTTCCTTTACATCTTGTGGTAAACTATATTTATTCTCTTCAATGAGATTTCCTCTTTCCTTACTGCCTGAGGATTTCTCTTTTCCCCAATTTCTATCCCTCACCAGGTGAAATTGATGTCAGAAACCAAATGTGGATTTATGAACCAACTCACAATCATTGGCCATTTCCGCTGCTAATCTTGCAGTTTTAACTCTCTGCTCTTCCACGAGTTCTCACTATTTCACTAAGTGATTTTTAAAAAATTCTTCCAAAATAATCGTCTTCCTAAGAGCGTGAAACATTTTTCGTGCCCTTATCTACTTGTCAAAGTGACTTTGTTTGATCTTTTTAAACTCAATATATGTTGGATCAGGGTACCTCCAAAAATATCGCCTTTGATAGTGATGCAAATACCTCACCAACTCTGCCTACCAACTTTGTTTGGATCAACAATACCCACATGGTCACTAGACATTTCATTTGTTTAGCCACTTTCTCAAATGAAATGGAAAAGGCTTCTATATCCTTCTCGTTGAATTTAGGCAACACTTAAACATATTTAAATACATCCTACCAAGCCTCTGGCTATGAGGGATTTGCTCGTCATCATTATCCTCCTCACTAAGCCTACCTTCTACTTCACTTCCTTTTAAGTTGACTTTCCCCTCCAACTGACAACTTCCAAAGTTCAAACTCTCTCTCTTTCAGCTTTTCTTCTCTCTTTCTTTTGGTACTGTCATCCTCTCTTTTTCCTCCACTAGGGCTATTCTTTCCTTGTCTTTTGCCTCTTCTTTTAGTCATAAGTCAAACTCTTATCATTTTCTCTTCATATTCAGGTTGCTTCATTTGCAATTGAATTTTAGTCATTTCCAACAATCATAAATGTTGAACTATTGTTGCAATTACCTCCCTTTTTCACACATATGAAGCAACCCCAACTCCAGCTCATCTGCCAATTCCAACAGCTTTGCCTTTGCACTTTCTGTAAAACTCCCGCAGGGACTTCTTCCAACCCAACAAAACTCTTAGTGTCTGAAAGAGTCATTACTACAGAAGGCATATCCTGTTTAAATAAACCAAATTCAACACCTGAAACGAAAGACACCAACACCTACCACTCAGTGCCTTTGAGTCCAACAATTCTAAACCCAATATGGAATTAGGGATTTTGATCCCAACAAGATTCGCCAATTTGTTATAGACAGACCATACTCTACCAAAGTATTTTAAGAAGGCAGGCTGGACCCTAACTTTTATCTTATTTTAAAAGCCAAATGTGAAATGCCTCTTCCAGATGCAATGTGACTGGTCAAACTACTCAAAGTTAAGCAAACTACAATTTATTTAAACACTGCAGTGAAAAATACAACCAAAGAAAGATGGATTTAGAATGACGTAACTCTATTGGAAAACTTAACAGAATAATAGATACACTAAATATTATTAATTAACTATTGCAATATAGTAACATCCCATAAACAACCCCTTGATAAAAAGGAAAATTCAGACACAGATTCTCACATTCAGTTCTCCAATCCAAGAAGAAAAATCATCAAGAGAAAATTCAGGAAGAATAGCAGCCAGGAGACATTCACCGAAGCTCCCAACTCTGTCAAGACCTCAATAGCTTCTGATGCTGCTCAGAAATTCTGACCTATGAGAGCTGGCCACATCCACTCAGGCTGCTAAAAAGACCCTCAGGCCTCCTAAGCTATTCACTCTAGTGGTCTTGGTAGTCAGCTCTGCACCTCTGCCCTACAACTTCTCTTCAACAACACAGGACAAAATAACCTCTTAAAGCCACGCATTACTGCACTGTTGGTAGTCCAGCAGCTTGATGGGGGGGGGGGGGGCAAGAAGTATGGAAAGGCAATTGTGGTAGTCATTCATTAGCAAGGGGGCAAGGCTACCACTCCAGAATGATATCTTACTAAATGACAAGGTCAAGGATGTCATGGAATAATTACAGGGCAATCTGAAGGGCAAAGGTGAATAGTGAGAGGGAATTGTCCTTGTTCGAACCAATGATATATGAAGAAAGAAAAGTTAGGCCCTGCAAACAGACTTTAGGGAGTTAAGAAGGATACTGAAAAGCAGGACTTCAGAGGCAGTAATCTCCAATCATTCCCAGTGTTATATCATACTAAGTATGAGAACAGAGGGATACAGCAGATGAAAGTATAGCTGTAACAGTAGTGCAGGAGGGAGGGAAAATCCCTGAAGCATGGCAATCGTTTCTGTGGAAGGTGAGACCTGCTCGAGTTGGATGGGTTATATTTGGAATGAGATCAACATCCTCATGTGGAGGTTTGTTGATGCGTTTGAGGGTGATTTAAACTAGATTGGGAGGAGGATAGGATCCCAACAAGTAGTTCAGAGAGAAAGAAGTTGAGTCTGAAAGGCAGCGGAAACATAGATATGAAAAAACTGAGTTTAGCAAAACTAAATGGAATATATTTGAATACAAGGAACCTGAGGAATAAAATAGATGAGCTGAGGGCACAGATTCCTGATGAAAGGCTCCTGTCCAAAATGTCGATTTTCCTGTCCTCAGATGCTGCTTTTCCAGCACCACTCTAATCTTGACTCTGATCTCCAGTATCTGCAGTCCTCACTTTTGCCTGAGGGCACAGATAGGCATATGGGATTATGACACCATAGCCACAATTGAGACTTGGCTAAATGATGGGCAGAAATGATCAAGGAATCAATTGTAGCCATGCATATTTCCGATACATGGAAACTACATTCCCAACCTTTAACTTTGAAACAATATTCCTTACACATATGCTTCCATCCCACAGTCAAATTTACCTTTTTGAGGTGGTACAGTCGAACATGTTGCCTTTCACTGGTGTTCTAATTAAGAAATCTGCTCATGGGTTCTCCACTACAGAGTATCAGAAACCTACCTTTAATGGTTAATGGACACGCTGGGGTTTGTATCATGCTATGCACTACAAATTTGGTCTTACAAGCAATCTTCAAAATAGAGCCACAGCCATTTTGTCACCTTGCAACTTGTCACAACAATACAGCTCAATAAAACTGTGGACAATGTTTATACATGTCAGATCAACATTCACTGTGTATCATGCAATCTTTAAAGTGAGCCGAAAAGTGTTCAAACTACCTCAATTTACCCTGGAAATGTCAATTACCTGAAAGGTTTGATTAACAGACTATGCAGTGGCTATACAGGAGTTACTTTTCACTAACAGATCTAAAGAATGTTCAGAATACAACAAATTTGAACAATGTTATGTTCAAATTTCATTGCCATTATGAAGACAAGTGCAGGTTGTTCTGTTATCACATGTGTTTCATCAATGCAAATTCGCTGTAATGTGATTGGCAAATTGGTAACACTGTTTCTAAAGCGCAAACTTTTAAAACATGTGTTGGTTGTAACACGATTATAGTGCCAATACTAAACACTATTTCTAAAGTGTTCTTGTGCAATTTTTCTATAATGCAGGATTGCACAAGAATGCAACCATCACATCATAGAAGAACTAACTGTACGTAATCCACGTATCTCAACAACTAATTACAAAACAATTTCATTCAATTGTTAATTATGAGCTGAATACACATCGCAACCAACCAGCAGTTGCCAAACTGAAAACAAAATATTGACAGTTACATGATTCTGGCCACCTAATGAACAATGCTGAGCATGCTATTAGCTATAATAACAACCAATTACAGATATTCAACTGAACTCGATGTGTCTCTTACACTAGCTAGAAATGAGGTGCATTCATACAAAAGAAGAAAGATGCATAAGGAACAGGCGATAGTGAGGACTGCACATGCTGGAGATTAGAGTCAAGAGTATGGTGCTGAAAAAGCACAGCAGGTCAGGCAGCTTCCGAGGAGCAGGAGAATCAACATTTCAGGCAAAAGCCCCTCATCAGGAATGAGGCTGTGAGCGAAGGTGTGGTGAGATAAATGGGAGGGGATGGGCCTGGGGTAAGGTAGCTGAGAGTGCGATGGGTAGATGGAGGTGGGGTAATGGTGATAGGTCGGAGAAGAGGGTCGAGCAGATAGGTGGGAAAGAAAATGGACAAGTGGGACAGGTCATGAGGGCAGTGTTGATTTGGAAGGTGGAACTGGGATAAGGTGGGGGAAGGGGAAATGAGGAAACTGGTGAAATCTACATTGATGCCATGGTGTTGGAGGGTCCCGAAGCGGAAGTTGAGACATTCTTCCTCCTGGTGCCAGGTGGTCAGGGAGCGGCAATGGAGGAGTGGGAGAGGGAGCTGAAGTGTTTGAATACGGGGCAGTGGGATTGGATGGCGCAGGTGTCCCAGAGATATTCTCTGAAGCGTTCTGCGAGTAGACGTCCTGTCTCCCCATTGTAGAGGAGACCGCATCGGGGGCAACAGATACAGTAAATGACATATGTGTAAGTGCAGGTAAAACATTTATGGATGTGAAAGAGTCCTTTGGAGCCTTAGATGGAGTTGAGGGGGGAGGTGTGGGCACAGGTTTTGCAATTCCTGCAGTGGGAGGGGAAGGTGCCAGGAGGGGAGGGTCAGTTGGTGGGAGGGCAGCCATGGACCTGATGAGGGAGTCACGGAGGGAATGGTCTTTACAGAAAGCAGATAGGGGTGGAAGGGAAATATATCTCTGATGGTGGGGTCCATTTGTAGGTGGCGGAAATGGTGGAAGATGATGGGATGGATATGGAGTTTGGTGGGGTTGAAGGTGAGGACCAGGGGAGTTCTGTCCTTGTTGCGGTTGGATGGGTGGGGTTCGAGGGCAGAGATGTAAGAAGTGGATGAAATGCCCTGGAGGGTATTATCAACCATTTGGGAGGGAAATTGCAGTCTTTGAAGAAGGAGGCCATCCGGTGTATTCTGTGGTGGAATTGGTTCTCCTGGGAGCAGATGTGGCGTAGGCGGAGGAATTGGGAATAAGGGATTGCATTTTTACAGGAGGGAAGGTGGGAGGAGGTGCTCCAGATAGCCACGGGATTCGGTGGGTTTGTCAAAGATGTCAATGTTGAGTCAATCACCATTGATGGAGATGGAGAGTTCCAGGAAGGGGAGGGAGGTGTCTAAGATGATCTAGGTGAAGTTAATTTCAGGGTGGAATGGTTGGTGAAGTTGATGAACTGTTCAACCTCTTTGTGGAAGCACAAGGTGGCATAGATACAGTCATCAATGTAGTGGAGGAAAAGGTGGGTAATGGTGCCGGTGTAACTGTGGAAGATGGACTGTTCTACGTAACCAACAAGCAGACAGGCATATCTGGGGTCCATGCATGTGCCCAGGGCTACCCCCTTCATCTGGAGGAAGTGGGAGGGTTCAAAGGTGAAGTTATTGAGGGTGAGGACCAGTTCAGCCAAACGAATTACAGTGTCAGTGGAAGGGTACCGGTGAGGATGTCGGGAGAGGAAGAAACAGAGGGCTTGGAGGCCCTTGTCATGGCAGATGGAAGTGTTTAGGAATCAGATGTCCATGGTGAAGATGAGGCGTTGGTTGCCAGGGAAATGAAAGTCTTGGAGGAGGTGGAGGGCATGGGTGGTTCCTGGACCGAGGTGGGGTGGGGGCTGGGGGGGGGGGGGGGGGGGGGGGGCTGGGGGAATAGGACAGTATCAAGGTTTGTGGAGATGAGTTCAGTTGGGCAGGACCAGGCTAAGACACTGGGTTGGCCAGGATAGTCAGGCGTGTGGATTTTGAGTAGGAAGTAGAACTGTGTGGTGCAGAGTTTCAGAACTATGAGGTTTGAAGCTATGGGTGGGAGGTCCCCTTAGGTGATGAGGTTGTGTACGGTCTGGGAGTTGATGGCTTAGTGATGGAACAGACATGCATAAGGAACAGACTGGGCGATTCAGCTCAATGAACCTGCCCTGCCATTCAGTACAAACATGGCTGATCAAAAACTTCAATGCCTTTCACCATCCCAACTCCATAACCCTGTATATGACTGGTAATCAGAAGTCTTATCAATTTATAATTTAAACTTTCTTGAAATCTGAGCTTCCATAGCCCTCTGTGGTAATGAATTCCAAAGGTTCATAACACACCAAGTAAAAAAAAATCCTTATTTTAGATCTGAAGTATATCCTCTTTATTTTAAAACTGAGATTCCCTAAACCCCCTCAGGTCTAAATTTCCCCAGCCACATGAAATCAAAACTTACCTGCAGCTACTCTGTCTAAGCTTTTAAGTATTTTGTAACTTTTAATGAGATCACCTCTTATACTTCAAAACTCTACCAAATAGAGGCCAAGTGTATGTAATCTCTGTACTCACCAGTTGTGGCAACAAATCTGGTGAACCTTCATTGCACTCTCTATGGCAATAATATCTTTCCTGAGATAAGGAGATCAAAATTGCAGACACTAGCCTAGGTGTAGTCTAACTAAGCCCCAACACAATTGAAATAAGACTTCACTACATTCTATTAGCCTTCCTAATATCTTGCTCACAACCCTCAAAGAAGAAATTCCTCCTCATCTCAGTCTTAAATTGGTGCCCTTTAATTCTGAGACTATGCCCATTGGTCCTAGAATCTCCCATGGGGGGAAACATCCTCTCAGTTTTTACCCAGTCAAGTTCAACGAGATCACCTCTCACTCTCCTAAATTGACATGAGTAGTGGCCCACCTATGCTCATAGATAGTCCCTCCCAGGGATCATTCTAGCAAACCTTGAAGCCACTTTACATCATCCTCACAACATACATTCCTTTTAGCTTTGTATCATCTGCAAAATTGGAAATGTTACACTTGGTGCCCACCTGCAAATAACTGACGTGTATTGTGAGCAGCTGTAGACCAAATACTGATTGTTGCAATATCTCACTAGCCACAGCCACCAACATTAAAAAGACCCATGTACTCCTACTTTTTGTTTTCTATCTTTTAGCCAATTCTTAATCCATGCCAATACATTACCTCTTACCCACATACATTAATTTTCCTAACCAGCCTCCTGTGGGGTACTTATCTAAGAGTTTTCTAAAAATTTAAATGTACTGTGTACATTAGCTTTACTTCATCAATTTGTTTGAAGCATCTTCCAAATAACTCCAACAATTTCACCAAATATAATTTTCCATTTGCAAATCCATGCTGAATATGCCCAATTATCCAAGTGTCTGTCTATCGCATCTTTTGTAGTAGATTCAAACATTTTCCATATTGATGTAGGGCTATAGTTCCTGGCTTTCTCCCTCACACCTTTCTTAAATAATGGGTTGACATTTGCTCCTTATCAATCCACAGAAATCATTCCAGAACATATTACTTTGGAAGATAATCATCCAAGCATCGACTATCTTGATCGCACCTCCTTCGACATAGAATATTACGTCCTGGAGATTTAACATCTTTCAGCCCCATTAATTTCTACAGTACAATATTTGCTAGTACTAATTGCTTTTAACTCCTCATTCTCCCTCAATATTTGGTTCTCTACTTCTAAGAGATTTCTTTGTACTTTCCTCAGTGAAAACAAATACAAAGTAATCATAGAGTTATAGAGACGTACAGCATGGAAACAGACACTTCGGTCCAACCCATCCACACCAACCAGATATCCCAACCCAATCCAGTCCCACCTGCCAGCACCCAGCCCAAATCCCTCCAAACTCTTCCTATTCACATACCCATCCAGATGCCTTTAAAATGTTGCAATTGTACTAGCCTCTACCACTTCCTCTGGCAGCTCATTCCATTCACGTACCACCCTCTGCGTGAAAACGTTGCCCCTTAGGTCTCTTTTATATCTTTCCCCTCTTACCATAAACCTATGCCCTCTAGTTCTGGATTCCCCCATCCCAGGGAAAAGACTTTGTCTATTTATCCTATCCATGCCCCTCAAAATTTTGAAAACCTCTATACGGTCACCCCTCAGCCTCCGACTCTCCAGGGAAAATCGCCCCAGCCTGTTCAGCCTCTCCCTATAGCTCAAATCCTCCAAGTGGTCTAATCAATGTCCTGTACAGCCACAACGTGACCTCCCAAATCCTGTACTCAATACCCTGACCAATAAAGGTAAACATACCAAACACCTTCTTCATTATCCTATCTACTTGCGAGTCCACTTACAAGAAGCTATGAACCTGCACTCCAAGGTCTCTTTGTTCAGCAACACTCCCTAGGACCTTACCATTAAGTGTACAAGTCCTGCTAAGATTTGCTTTCCTACAATGCAGCACCTGTTCTACACTACACTATAAATTCTCCTCACTATGCCTTTAATAGACTCACATTCACTTTAGCCAAACATTTCCTTTGAACATATCTGTAGAAAATCTTTTTTTTTGTTTTTTTGCTAGATTGCAATCATGTTCTAATCTCCTTTTTCTTATCAGTTTCTAGGTCATCCTTTGCTGCATGCTGAAAACCTCTCAATCCTAAGAATTACTGCTATTTCTGGCAACTTCTGAGTTTCTATTTTGATCTTGTATAATCGTGAACTTCTTTTGTTAGCCATGGCTGACTGACTTTTATTGAAATTTTGCATCTTGAAGGAATGTATAGGTGCTATAAGTTATGCAATAATTCTGTAATGACTGTCCATTGCCTATATACAGTCATGTCTTTTAAAGTATTTTTCCAATCAATTTCAGCCAAAGTGTGCCTCATGCTTCAAGATTTCCCTTATTCAAATTTTGCATTGCTTCTTCAGATTGAACTAACCCAGTTTCAAATACCATTTAAAATTCTATAACATCGTGGTCACTCATCCCTAAAGGTTCTTTTACAGCAAGGTTATAAAATAGTTTATTTTCATTATAGCATACCAGATCTAAAATAGCATGTCCCTAGTTGTGTCCTAAATATATTCCAGTAAACCATTCCTAACATTCCAGGAACCCAGTTGGCCTTCACAGCTTTAGTGCTCAATTGATTTACCCATTCTCTGCAAATGAAAGGAATATGTTCAAGCCTTGTACATGTTTTTGAATTAGCTAAGAGTATGGGGAGCTGACGGTTCCTGTTGCTTTTCCATGACAACGCTTCAGCTAAAGTCAACTTTCCAACAAATCAGTATTCTTTTCTCCTGCAGTAGCAATTGCGGATAGAGTTTGAAATTTAGCAATGTTGGATTTGTCCTGATGAGTGCAAGATGAAAAACTCTGACAACACGTCTCTCTCTTCATCAATATTCAAGATCCCTTATGTGTTATTCAGCACTTTCTATAGCCTGCCACAGTCAAAGACTTGCGCATATACACCCCCAGTTTCTACAATTCCAGCATGCCTTTAGAATTGTATCATCGAATTTATCTTGCCTTTCCTTGTTATGTCTACGAAAATGAAACACTTCACACTCATTAACTTATACTTGCCATGTATCTGTGTCCTCATGGAGTCTATCACAATCCTACTTATATTACAATATTTGTAATTTTCTGCCATTTTCAAAGTTTTAAATTAAGTCCTGCAAATCGACCTGTAGGTCATTAATATAGATCAAGTAAAGAATTGATCTTAATTCTGACATCATCCCATAGTCAATAGTCTAAAGTGAGAAACAATCATTCATTGCTACTCTTTTCTACCACTTAGCTAACTTAATATCCATGCTGTCTTATTTCCTTTTATTCCATGGGATTCAACTGTGTCATAACATTTGTAATTCCCCATTCTTCTGGCACTAACAATTTGTCCAAGAATGATTGAAAAACTAAGGCCACTGCCTCTTGCAATTCATACCCACGCATGCCCTAGTTTCAATGGATGCATCTCATTCAGTTCTGCTGGCTTATCAATTAGCCAGCAGTAATAATTCAGATAGCCAAGAACATCACATCCCAACAATGTATTTGTTTTCTGACATTTTCCACAATGCCCACTGGGATTTTATTTTTTGCCTGCAAAACCTTTGTCTTAATTTTCAACCTTTCCCTTTAGGCAATCTATGGTACCATATCATACATCAGAAAGCCAATTAGTGAAGCACAGAATTGAAACCAATCTTTACACAATTTTATTTCATTTATCTACAAAGTTACACATTATAAGCATGTACCTCCTAGGCCAAACCACTGTTTTGTCTGTGATCATTTACAGGATCATAAGTGAACCCCAGTTAATGTCCATCACTTGCATTCATCAAAGAGCATTAATGTAGAATTAATGTCTAAGTCTGGGAAAGCAAAAGAAAATAAGACTGGCACCATAATGGAAAGGTGGTAAGGGTCCATCATTGAAGTAAGGAAGGAAAGGAAAAGCCACAATCTCTGTTAGACTGTAATCTGAGAATGAAAGGAGAATGATTTCATTAATACAGGGGAAGAAAATCAGAGATGAGGGCAAAGAGAAGCAACTATCAAGAGGAAGGAGTGAAATGAGAGGGAGATGGGGCAGGATAAAGAAAACCAGTGATGAAGAGGTGTGGAAAAGAGTAACAGCAATCAGGAAACAAGACAAAAAAGGAAGTTAAAAATCACCAGGTTATAGTCCAACAGGTTTAATTGGAAGCACTAATTTTCAGAACTTCTTCATCTCCAAAAGCTAGTGCTTCCTATTAAATCTGTTGGACTATAACCTGGTGTTGTGTGATTTTTAACTTTGCACACCCCAGTCCAACACCAGTATCACCAAATCAAAAAAGGAAGGAATTTAGATGGGAACACAGAATACATAATCAGGAGGAGGAAGAAAGGGGATGTGGCTGGGGAGGGACAGAAAACAGAAGCCAGCAGCGGATGATAGGGAAAAGCAGACTAGTAACCAGGCATGAGAGGAGTGGATTGTATTTGGGACCAAGGTGAGAAATATAGCAGTCAGGGCACTTTTGGAATATTGTGTGCAATTCTGATCTCCTATCAGAAGGATGTTGTGAAACTTGAAAGAGATCAGAAAAAATGCACAAGGACGTTGCCAGGGTTGGAGGATTTGAGCTATAGGGAGAGGCCAAATAGACTGGGACTATTTTCCCTGGAGCATCAGAGGCTGATGGGTGACCTTATAGAGGTTTGTAAAATCATGAAGATCATAGATAAGGTAAATAGGCAAGGTCTTTTCCCTGGGATGCGGGAGTCCGAACTAGAGGGCATAGGTTTAGGATGAGAGGAGAAAGACTTAAAAGGGACCTAAGGGGCAACTTTTCCACATAGAGGATGGTGAACATATGGAATGAGCTGTCAGAAGAAATGGCAGAGGCTGGTATAATTACAATATTTAAAAGACATCTGGATGGGTATACAAATAGGAAGGATTTAGGGGGATATGGTCCAAGTGCTGGCAAATAGGACTAGATTAATTTAGGATATCTGGTTGGCATGGATGAATTGGACCAAAAGGTCTGTTTCCATGCTGTACATCTCTGCGACTCTATGACTCAGGTAGATTAACAGTTTCTGACACTCCTGTTCCTCCCGAGCTATATTTTATGGACCTCTTCAACACCAACGTCTCTAAGCTGCACAGCCACCTGTAACTTGAAGGGGCATGCAAATCAGCCCCTTCCAGTTACTATGTTTGCTCAGATGCATCAATAAAGTTAAAATCCTCATGCACTATGGCAAAAAAAGGTATATTCCCAACTCCAAGAAATCCAAGCAGCAACAGTGAACTATGAAAAAAGAAATTCAATTGCAGAAGTTGTTTATAAATATGTCAGTTTATTGTAGTCTCTCTCCAAGGGGAACACTACAATGACTTGACAGCCGCTATGATAAAAAAAAGCTGTCAGGTGAGTGCAGAACACTGGGAGCTGTTCATCACATTTAATTTAAGTACCTGACACTTTCATGTTTGTTGTGATGGTATGGAGAGGCAATGGTATCAAGGCCAATACTAATGAAAGCTTTTACATATTCTAGCTTTTAACTATGTAGTGTTATGAGGACATTTGGATTTTCCGACCTGCGTGATGCTGATGGTGGAATGCAGAAAAATGCAATTAAAACTAAACGAAAAACTCGAGTGGAACATTATTTTAAAAACTGTCAAAACAATAATTAACAAATACCTACTGTCCATAGAATTTCCACTTGATATCCACAAATTTCTGAATGATGGGATGATTTGCCAAATTAAGTAAGTTACGATAAACAATGAACTGTATCTGGATAAAGCAAAAACATGTAATTCAAAGTCAGAAAAAGTGGCAAAACATTGAATAGTAACATTCATGATAGCAAGGTAACATTCCTGACAAATTTTTTCATTTGCTAATCATTTGTTATAGGCTGCTTTCACAAAACTAAATTTACCTTTCTGTTTGGTAACTTTAGGTATTCACAATCTAGAAACAGCAGCAAATATAATTTATGTTCCACTGCTAACTTCTGAATTATACCCCTGCAGCAAACTAGTTCTATCTCACTTGGGATTGAAATACACTTAGTCTGTGCTGGATTCATGCAGAGTCCCAACTTCTTTACCCGATTTCACCTGTAAAAATCTTTGCAATGGACTGAGAAAAGTCAGGTGGGTGGTACATAATGTCAGAGATGCCTTCAAATCATACAATGTAACTTATTGCTAACTTCCTAGTATGTTCCAAGACCCTGATCTCTCTCAATGTATGTTTAACTTCAAAGTTTTCAAAAATCAACACAGATTTCCACTTTCAATATTTCTTTGTGTACATTTTCCAGTAGAGTACAGTCTATTCTTCAATAATGCGGTAGTTGCATTCTCGTGCAACTTTGTGTTATAGAAAATTGTGCAATAGAAATGGGGCCTATGGGAAAAACAGGGTTGGGGTGGAGTACCAAAAATCTCAGTAAAAATCGAAACAAAAATAGCGGTTAGCCGAACACAAATGATAACACAGTCTCAGTAAATGTTGAAATATATAGTTTAATAAGATAATACAATAAATTTAACATTTTACCCTGAAAAACTGGAAGGTAACTTGAAGGGGTTTTTGAGTTTACTGAATTACAAAACTGTATTAAGACAGGGGCTGATTGTCATCATGAGCATCATCATCACTTTCAGGTGCTGTTCTGGGTGCAGGGTTATGATGAAAAGAAATATTTAGTCCAGAAGTGGATGGCTGTGGTTCATTGTCATCATACTTTTTTGGGATTGGCTTAAAAAAGGCATCTAGTTTTTGGTGCTTAGCCAACTTCCTTCTTTCATGAAGAATCTGTTAATACGGTGCCAGATAAGATTTTATGGCACAAATTGCTATCTTGTTGCATCCTGCATTGTTGTCATTCTCTTCTAGGAGGATAAAAACAATGACTGCAGATGCTGAAAACCAAATACTGGATTAGTGGTGCTGGAAGAGCACAGCAGTTCAGGCAGCATCCAACGAGCAGCGAAATCGAAGCCCTTCATCAGGAATAAAGGCAGTGAGCCTGAAGCGTGGAGAGATAAGCCAGAGGAGGGTGGGGGTGGGGAGAGAGTAGCATAGAGTACAATGGGTGAGTGGGGGAGGAGATGAAGGTGATAGGTCAAGGAGGAGAGGGTGGAGTGGATAGGTGGAAAAGAAGATAGGCAGGTCGGACAAGTCCCGACAAGTCAAGGAGACAGTGCTGAGCTGGAAGTTTGAAACTAGGATGAGGTGGGGGAAGGGGAAATGAGGAAGCTGTTGAAGTCCACATTGATGCCCTGGGGTTGAAGTGTTCCGAAGCGAAGGATGAGGCATTCTTCCTCCAGGCGTCGGGTGGTGAGGGAGCAGCGGTGAAGGAGGGCCAGGACCTCCATGTCCTCGGCAGAGTGGGAGGGGGAGTTGAAATGTTGGGCCACGGGGCGGTTTGGTTGATTGGTGCGGGTGTCTCGGAGATGTTCCCTAAAGCGCTCTGCTAGGAGGCGCCCAGTCTCCCCAATGTAGAGGAGGCCACATCGGGAGCAACGGATACAATAAATGATATTAGTGGATGTGCAGGTGAAACTTTGATGGATGTGGAAGGCTCCTTTAGGGCCTTGGATAGAGGTGAGGGAGGAGGTGTGGGCACAGGTTTTACAGTTCCTGCGGTGGCAGGGGAAAGTGCCAGAATGGGAGGGTGGGTCGTAGGGGGGTGTGGACCTGACCAGGTAGTCACGGAGGGAACAGTCTTTGCGGAAGGCGGAAAGGGGTGGGGAGGGAAATATATCCCTGGTGGTGGGGTCTTTTTGGAGGTGGCGGAAATGTCGGCGGATGATTTGGTTTATGCGAAGGTTTGTAGGGTGGAAGGTGAGCACCAGGGGCATTCTCTTCTTGTTACGGTTGGAGGGGTGGGGTCTGAGGGCGGAGGTGCGGGTTGTGGACGAGATGCGTTGGAGGGCATCTTTAACCACGTGGGAAGGGAAATTGTGGTCTCTAAAGAAGGAGGCCATCTGGTGTGTTCTATGGTGGAACTGGTCCTCCTGGGAGCAGATATGGCGGAGGCGGAGAAATTGGGAATACGGGATGGCATTTTTGCAAGAGATAGGGTGGGAAGAGGTGTAATCCAGGTAGCTATGGGAGTTGGTGGGTTTGTAAAAAATGTCAGTGTCAAGTCGGTCGTCACTAATGGAGATGGAGAGGTCCAGGAAGGGGAGCGAGGTGTCAGAGATGGTCCAGGTAAATTTAAGGTCAGGGTGGAATGTGTTGGTGAAGTTGATGAATTGCTCAACCTCCTCGTGGGAGCACGAGGTGGCGCCAATGCAGTCATCAATGTAGCGGAGGAAGAGGTGGGGAGTGGTGCCGGTGTAATTACGGAAGATCAACTGTTCTACATAGCCAACAAAGAGACAGGCATAGCTGGGGCCCATACGTGTGCCCATGGCAACGCCTTTGGTCTGGAGGAAGTGGGAGGATTCAAAGGAGAAATTGTTAAGGGTGAGGACCAGTTCGGCCAAACGAATGAGAGTGTCAGTGGAAGGGTACTGTTGGGGACGTCTGGAGAGGAAAAAACGGAGGGCTTGGAGGCCCTGGTCATGGTGGATGGAGGTGTAGAGGGATTGGATATCCATGGTGAAGATGAGGCTTTGGGGTCTGGGGAAACGGAAGTCTTGGAGGAGGTGGAGGGCGTGGGTGGTGTCTCGAACGTATGTGGGGAGTTCCTGGACTAAAGGGGATAGGACAGTGTCAAGGTAGGTAGAGATGAGTTCAGTGGGGCAGGAGCATGCTGAGACAATGGGTCAGCCAGGGTGGTCAGGCTTGTGGATCTTGGGAAGGAGGTAGAACCGGGCAGTGCGGGGTTCCCGGACTATGAGGTTGGAAGCTGTGGGTGGGAGATCTCCTGAGGTGATGAGGTTCTGTATGGTCTGGGAGATGATGGTTTGGTGATGGGGGGTGGGGTCATGGTTGAGGGAGCAGTAGGAAGAGGTGTCCTCGAGTTGGCGTTTGGCTTCAGTAGTGGAGAGGTCAGTGCGCCAGACTACCACTGCGCCCCCTTTATCCGCTGGCTTAATGGTGAGGTTGGGATTAGAGCAGAGGGATTGGAGGGCTGCGCGTTGTGAGGGTGAGAGGTTGGAGTTGGGGAGGGGGGTCGACAGATTGAGGAGGTTAATGTCCCGGCGGCAGTTGGAAATGAAGAGTTCGAGGGCAGGTAATAGGCCAGCGTGGGGTGTCCAGGTGGATGCAGTGTGTTGGAGGTGGGCGATGGGGTCCTCGGAAGGTGGGCGGGAGTCCTGATTGTGAAAGTAAGCTCGGAGGCGGATGCGACGGAAGAATTGTTCAATGTCACGTCATGTATTAAATTCATTGATGCGTGGTCGGAGGAGGACGAAGGTGAGTCCTTTGCTGAGGACTGATCGTTCGTCCTCAGTGAGTGGGAGGTCTGGAGGGATGGTGAAAACTCGGCAGGGCCGGGAGCTGGGATCTGGTGTGGGTGTGGAGCTGGGAGTGGGGTTGGAGCCAGTACCTGGAGCAGGTGTGATGGTGGGGGGAATGGGGGTGGAGGCATCAGCTGGGGTAATGTTGCCCTCGGGGTTCTGGGGTGTGGGGATAGTGACAGTGGGGTCTGTGGGGGGGGGGGCGTGTCAGCAGAATGCAGGTGAGTGGCGCTGGTGGGGGCGGAAGTGGTGGTGATCATGGCAGTAGGGGTGGCGGAAGTCACTGAGCGTGTGGCATCAGCGATGATGTGAGGGCCGGAAGTGGCTGTCGGAGTGGCCATGATAGGGGCGGAAGTGACGTCATCACTCAGCGTGGGGATGGTAGCTGCGTCAGCCGCATGGCTAATGACGTTTCCGAGGCCAGGGGAAACTTCTGGAATGTTTGAGGAGCGCTGGTTATGGAGATGGGTGGATAAAAGTTTGTTGTACTTACAGTTTTTGATGTTTGAGATGGAATTGAAATACTGTTTGTTGAGAGTATGAATTCTCCTGAGGATGTAGTACAGAGTGGGTCCTTTGCAATTCTGAGAGAGTGTAGCCCTCAGCTGAGGCAGGGCTGACTGGAGAGAGGTTAGGTGACGGCGCATTGCTGCAAGCGTGGAGCGGAGGATCTTGAAGGAGAACTGTTGCTGGTGTTTTTGAATTTGTAGTCTGTACTGTTTGTCCTGTTCGGGTCCGAACTCTGCTGGTTTAAAGGTGGTCCGAGTGCCTGTGGGATGAGTTGGTTATGGAGGCAGGCACTGAGGAAGCAAATGTGGCTGTGGTAGTGAGTTTGTTTCACAACATGGTTGAAGAGCTTCAGGGCAGAGGAAATGACCTGGGAGTTGCAGTGGGAGAGGGACTCCCTGAGATTCTTGTAGAGAGAGGAGGAAAACTTCTTCAAGGCAGGCATCCTTGCAAGAGGATTCGCAGTAGGGTTAAAATCAACAAGGTAAAAACAATGACTGCAGATGCTGAAAACCAAATACTGGATTAGTGGTGCTGGAAGAGCACAGCAGTTCAGGCAGCATCCAACAAGCAGCAAAATCGACGTTTCGCCCTTCATCAGGAATAAAGGCAGTGAGCCTGAAGCGTGGAGAGATAAGCTAGAGGAGGGTGGGGGTGGGGAGAGAGTAGCATAGAGTACAATGGGTGAGTGGGGGAGGAGATGAAGGTGATAGGTCAAGGAGGAGAGGGTGGAGTGGATAGGTGGAAAAGAAGATAGGCAGGTCGGACAAGTCCGGACAAGTCAAGGAGACAGTGCTGAGCTGGAAGTTTGAAACTAGGATGAGGTGGGGGAAGGGGAAATGAGGAAGAGCCTTCCACATCCATCAAAGTTTCACCTGCACATCCACTAATATCATTTATTGTATCCGTTGCTCCCGATGTGGTCTCCTCTACATTGGGGAGACTGGGCGTCTCCTAGCAGAGCGCTTTAGGGAACATCTCCGAGACACCCGCACCAATCAACCAAACCGCCCCGTGGCACAACATTTCAACTCCCCCTCCCACTCTGCCGAGGACATGGAGGTCCTGGCCCTCCTTCACCGCCGCTCCCTCACCACCAGACGCCTGGAGGAAGAACGCCTCATCTTCCGCCTCGGAACACTTCAACCCCAGGGCATCAATGTGGACTTCAACAGCTTCCTCATTTCCCCTTCCCCCACCTCATCCTAGTTTCAAACTTCCAGCTCAGCACTGTCTCCTTGACTTGTCGGGACTTGTCCGACCTGCCTATCTTCTTTTCCACCTATCCACTCCACCCTCTCCTCCTTGACTATCACCTTCATCTCCTTCCCCACTCACCCATTGTACTCTGTGCTACTCTCTCCCCAACCCCACCCTCCTCTAGTTTATCTCTCCACACTTCAGGCTCACTGCCTTTATTCCTGATGAAGGGCTTTTGCCCGAAACGTCGATTTCGCTGCTCGTTGGATGCTGCCTGAACTGCTGTGCTCTTCCAGCACCACTAATCCAGTATTCTCTTCTAAGAGCTGCTTCTCAACTTCCCTCAGGATAGAAGACAAAAGTGCAGTGGAAGGTTCTCATAGTGCTGCATCCTGGATTACAACATCTTCATCTCCAGTTTCAATTTCTCCCACAGCAACAAGTTGTTGCAGATCAGCTGTGGAGAGGTCTTCACATTGGAACCCAAGCAGCTCCTCGACATCTTCAGTCTCCACTTCAAATCCAATTTACTTTGCAAGAGCAACACAATGTTCTTTGATTGCTGGAAGCTCCTCTTACAGTTCAATGCCTTTAAAATTATGAAGAAAATCTGTGAGAAGCTTCTGCCAAACTGCAAGCAAGCAGTCCTTACTGACATACCCCAGGCCCTCACAATGATGTCAATTCTTTCTGTATTGTCTCTAACAGTATGTAACGTAGACTCCTTTATTCCTATTGCACAAACATGCTCTTTCATTACGCTTTATAATATCAAGTTTCTGTTCAAGTGTTTTTGCCTTCTACAGTCACCACCTGTAATTTTTTCATCTGGATACTTCCTGTTGACATTCTTGCAACTTGGTCCTTCCATATTCACAGAAAACAGTGAGATTTGCAAAAAAAAGGACTGAAAATTACTGAATACATTCCTGTGCCTTTCAGGAAGCACTTCACCACAAAGCACTTGAGCCAACTGACCATGTGATATCAACAAGAGTCCAGCCCTCAGCACACCATCATACCTAGTGCCAGGGATAGAATCACATAAAAGCCAATGTGAGTTTGTGTTTTAAAACAAATTGTTCCCCAATTCACCAATCGCGTTACAGCCAAATCGCACTGACAATACATGCGTTATAGGAGAATGACCTGTATCTAAAAAGCCGGAAACTTAAGTACCACCAATAGACTTCAGTTTATGAATGCAAAAACGAAACAATCTCTCTTAAAATAGTTTTCTCTAGAACCTTATTAAAGTAGAAACATGTAATGAAGAAAAGCAACAGCTTTATAGCTGCCTGTTCCATTTGTAAAATCCAGTGATCACAAAATAAAATGATCGACTATCAGTTTCAACGAAGCACATAAATGCAGTTGTTTGAAGCAGTCATTATTGTGAAATCTAACCCATAATGTAAACTTTAGAGAATTGGGCTGTCTAGAAGGTCATAGCCTACTAATTAGACCCTGAACCATCAGGAGCAAAATTAGGAAACCCTTCTAAATCTAAATTTTCTTCCCAGATGCCAAGTAAATATAGATCAATAGCTAAATTTAAAACTGAGATTGATAAAATTATTATCCAACAATATTAAGGGCTGTAGAGCAAAGGTAGTTATATGGAGCTAGGTCACAGATCAGACATCATCTCACTGAACAGTGGACCAGTTCAAGGGACTAAATGACCTATTCTTGTTACAATGTCCTTGTGGATAGTTTCCATATTACTTAAAGTTGTTCCATAATAGAAACATTCAAAATTTGAAATTTCTATCCGAAAGGCTTTGATTATATAACATTACAGTTAAATAAATCAGTTTCTCATTGATCAGATAAATACAACTGCAAATGAAATATATTAGTTGTGCTGGGATAACAGAAAGCTAAATGATTACTGCAATACAAATTCACAGTATAACACTGTTGCATGTTACTTACAGGTCTTCTTGAGTATTGTGCTCTTAATGCTGTTTAAAATCAAAAACCAAACATTAAAGCTTTTGTGAACTGTCTTTAAAAATGTTAAGCTGCTTTTATGTACACCACTGTTTGCGGTTCACTGGTTAATATAAATGAGGTCTAAATCACCTCCAAAATTTCCAGCCGAGACATAGAGATATACAGCATGAAAACAAACCCTTTAGTCCAACTCATCCATGCTAACCAAGTTTCCCAAACTAAACTAGTCCCACTTGCCTGCATTTGGTCCATATCCCTTGAAACCTTTCCTATTCATATACCTGTCCAAATAATTTTTAAATGTTGTAATTATACCTGCATCTACCACTTCCTCTGGCAGTTTATTCCATGAACAAACAAACGTCTATGTAAAAAAGTTGCCCCTTAGGCCCCTTTTAAATCTTTCTTCTCTCACCTTAAAAATGTGCCTTCTCATTTTGAACTCCCCTGCCCTAGGGAGAAGACCTTTGCTATTAATATAGTCACAGTCATAGAGCCATAGAGATGTACAGCACCAAAACAGACCCTTCAGTCCAACTCATCCATGCCGAACAGGTATCCCAACCTAATCTAGTCCCATTTGCCAGCACTTGGCCCATATCCGTCTAAACCCTTCCTATTCATATACCCATCCAAATGCCTTTTAAATGTTGAAATTGAACCAGCATCCACCACTTCCTCTGGCAGCTCATTCACCTTATCTATGCCTCTCATGATTTTATTAACCTCAATAAGGTCACCCCTCAACTTCCTATGCTCCAGTGAAAACATGTTACAACCTATCCAGCTTCTCCTTATAATCCAAACCCTCCAAACCTGGTAACATCCTTGTACATCTTTTCTGTCTCCTCTCCAATTTAATAATATCTCTCCTTTAGCACAGCAACCAGAATTGTACACAGTACTCCAAAAGTGGCCTCACCAACATCCTGTACAATGGCAACATGATGCCCCCTACTCCTTCACTCAATAGTCTGATCAATGAAGGCAAGCATGCCAAATGCCTTCTTCACTACCCCGTGTACCTGTGACACAACTTTCCTGAATGCTGAGGTCTGTCTGTTCAACAACACTCCGCAGGAGCCTATCATTAACTATGTAAGTCCTACCCTTGTTTGTCTAACCAAAATCTAACACCTCACATTTATCCAACATAAACACCATCTTTTACTCCTCAGTCCATTGGTCTAATTAATCAAGATCTCTTTATAATCTTAGATAACCTTCTTCACTGTTCACTACACCACCAATTTTGATGTCATCCGCAAATGCACTAATCATGCTTCCTAAATTCTTATCCAAATCATTTATATAAATAACAAACAATGGTGGACCCAGCACCGATCCCTGGGGAACACCGCTGGTCAAAGGCCACCAGAATAAAACACAACATTCTACCACTACTGTCCTACCATCAAGCCAATTTTATATTCAATTGGCAAGCTCTTCCTGAATCCCAAGTGATTTAACTTTACTAACTAGTCTACCGTGCGGAACTTGTCAAAAGTTTTACTAAAGTCCACAAAGAAATCGTCTACTGCTTTATCCTCATCTCCATTCTTGGGCACATCCTCAAAAAATTCAATCAAGTCTGTGAGACATGATTTCCCATGTACAATACCATGCTGACTATCCCTAATCAGTTCTTGCCTCTCCAAATGCATGTAAACCCTGTCTCTCAGAATCCCCTTCAAAAATTTACCCACTGACATCAGAGTCACTTGTCTACAGCTCGCAGGCTTCTCCATGCAACCTTTCTTAAATAAAGGCACAACAAGCCCCTCCAGGCTTCAGGCACCTCACCCGTGACTGTAGATGATATAAATATCTCTTCCAGGAGCCCAACAATTTATTCCCTAGCTTCATAGAGTCATAGAGATGTACAGCATGGAAACAGACCCTTCGGTCCAACCCGTCCATGCCGACCAGATATCCCAACCCAATCTAATCCCACCTGCCAGCACCCGGCCCATATCCCTCCAAACCCTTCCTATTCATATACCCATCCAAATGCCTCTTAAATGTTGCAATTGTACCAGCCTCCACCACTTCCTCTGGCAGCTCATTCCATACACGTACCACCCTCTGTGTGAAGAAGTTGCCCCTTAGGTCTCTTTTATATCTTTCCACTCTCACCCTAAACCTATGCCCTCTAGTTCTGGACTCCCCTATCCCAGGGAAAAGACTTTGTCCTTTTTTCCTATCCATGCCCCTCATAATTTTGTAAACCTCCATAACGTCATCCCTCAGCCTCCAACGCTTTAGGGAAAACAGCCCCAGCCTGTTCAGCCTCTCCCTATAGCTCACATCCTCCAACCCTGGCAACATCCTTGTAAATCTTAGGAGCAGGAGGAGGCCATTCGGCCTTTCAAGCCTGCTCCACCATTCATCTCAATCATGGCTGATATGCCACAAGGACCGTTGCTGGGTCCTCTACTTTTTGTCATTTACATCAATGATTTGGATGTGAGCATAAGAGGTACAGTTAGTAAGTTTGCAGATGACACTAAAATTGGAGGTGTAGTGGACAGCAAAGAGGGCTACCTCAGATTACAACAAGATCTTGACCAGATGGGCCAATGGACTGAGAAGTGGCAGATGGAGTTTAATTCAGATAAATGCGAGGTGCTGCATTGAAGGAAAGCAAATCTTAGCAGGACTTATACACTTAATGGTAAGGTCCTAGGGAGTGTTGCTGAACAAAGAGACCTTGGAGTGCAGGTTCATAGCTCCTTGAAAGTGGAGTCACAGGTAAATAGGATAGCGAAGAAGGCGTTTGGTATGCTTTCCTTTATTGGTCAGAGTATTGAGTACAGAAGTTGGGAGGTCATGTTGTGGCTGCACAGAACATTGGTTAGGCCACTGTTGGAATATTGCATGCAATTCTGGTCTCCTTCCTATCGGAAAGATGTTGTGAAACTTGTAAGGGTTCAGAAAAGATTTACAAGGATGTTGTAAAGGATGTTATAAATCCTCTAATAGCCTAATCCTACTTTCTCTCCATAACCTTTGGTGCCATTTGTTCCAAAGTCACCCCTTGAATACATTCAAAGTTTTGGCATCAATTTCCTCCTGTGGAAATGAATTCCACAGGCCCACCACTCTTTGGATGAAGGAATGTCTTCTCATCTCTGTCCTAACTGGTCCACCTTGAATCCTTAGATAGTGACCCCTGTTTCTGGACACACGCACCATTGCGAACATTCTCCAAGCATCTATCCTGTATCATCCTGCTAGAATTTTAAAAGTCTCCATGAGATCCCCCCTCACTCGTCTGAACCCAATCAATCTCTCCTCATATGTCAATCCAGCCATCCCCAGAATCAGCTTGGTAAACCTTCGCAGCACTCCCTTGAGAGCAAAAGCATCCTTCCCCAGAAAAGGAGGCCAAAAGTGCACACAATATTCTAAGTGTGGCCTCACCAAGGCCCTGTACAACTGCAACAACACATCCCTGCTCCTGTCTCGAAATCTCTCACAATGATGGCTAACATACCTTCTGCACTTGCATACCCACCTTCAGTGATAGGTGCACAAGAACAACCAGGGCTCACTGCACATTCTCCTCTCCCAATTTACAGCCATTCAGGTAGCAATCTGCCTTCTTGTTTTTGCTTCCAAAGTGAATAAACTCACATTTATTGAAATTATACTGCATCTGGCTTTGACTTGCCCACTTACCCAAACTGTCCAAATGAGCGGAAGCATCTCTGCAAACCAGTCACCGTTCACCCTCCCACCCAACTTCATATCATCTGCAAACTTTGAGATGTTACACTTTGTTCTCTCATCCAAATCATTAATATATCTTGTGAATAGCTGGGGTCCTAGCACTGATCCCTGTGGCAGGAGAAAGTGAGGACTGCAGATGCTGGAGATCAGAGTCAAGAGTGTGTGGTACTGGAAAAGCACAGCAGGCCATGCAGCATCTGAGGAGCAGGAGAATCGACATTTCAAGCAGGAGCCCTTCATCAGGATTCCCTGTGGCACCCCACTAGTTACTGCCTGACAATTTGAAAAGGACCCATCCTACTCTTTATTTCCTCTCTGCCAACCATTTTTCTATCCATCTCAATATACTTCCCCCAATCCCATGTGCTTTAATCTTGCACAATAATCTCTTTCATTCCCAGGTTTCTCTCTACCACCCTTTTTGATTATTGGAGTAATAGTAACTACCCTCCAATTGACAGGGACTCCTCCAGAGTCTATAGAATCCTGTAAGATAACCATCAATGAATCCACTATTTCTAGAGCCACTTCCTTAAGTACTCTAGGAAGCAGATTATTATCTCCTGGGGATTTATCCGCCTTCATCAATCCCCTCAATTTTCCCAGCACCATTTCTCTACTAATATTGATCTTCCACAGTTCTTCTCTCTCACTAAATCTTGCTTTCTCCAACATTTTTGGTATCTCATCTGTGCCCTCTTTTGTGGAAACACAGCTAGTTGATCAGTTATTCAGTTGCTCAGTCATTTTTTTGTCCCCTATTATACATTCCCCTGTTTCTGTCTGTAGGGGACCGACATTTGTCTTCAATAATCTCTTTATCTTCACATACCTGTAGAAACTCTTAGTGTCAGTCTTTATGTTCCCTGAAAGCTTACTTTTATATTGAATTTTCCCCTTCTTAATCAATCCCTTGGTCCTTCCTTGTTGAATTTTAAACTGCTCCCAATCCTCAGACCTATTGCTTTCTTGGCCAATCTGTATGCTTCTTCCTTGGATAGGATACTATCTTTAATTTCTTTTGTGATCCATGGATTAGCCCTCTTATCCACTTTGCTTTTGTGCCGGACAGGAATAAACAGTTGTTCCAGTTCCCCCATGCGTTCCTTGAATGTTTGCAATTGCCTACCCACTCTCATCCCTTTAAATAACTCTCCCCAATCTGTCAAGGCCAATGCACACCTCATATCTTCGTAGCTTCCTTTATTAAGAGTCAGACCTCCAGTCTCTGAATCAACTATCTTACTCTCCATCTTGATAAAAGCTTCCATCATGTTATGGTCACTTGTCATCTTCAAGGATTCTACAGACTCTGGAAGAAGCCTGCAGACTGGAGGGTAGCTAATGCTACTCCAAGGTAAAAACAATGACTGCAGATGCTGAAAACCAAATACTGGATTAGTGGTGCTGGAAGAGCACAGCAGTTCAGGCAGCATCCAACGAGCAGCGAAATCGATGTTTCGGGCAAAAGCCCTTCCTGATGAAGGGCTTTTGCCTGAAACGTCGATTTCGCTGCTCGTTGGATGCTGCCTGAACTGCTGTGCTCTTCCAGCACCACTAATCCAATGCTACTCCAATATTCAGTGATCATGGGTGATTTTAATCTGCATACAGACTGGGCAAATCAAATTACCACAATGCTGTAGAGGAGGAATTCTTGGAGTGTATACAAAATGGTTTTCTTGACCAATATGTGGAGGAACCAAGTAGAGGGCAGGCTATCTTCATCACATGACAGATTTGAATAAAGATCTTGCCAGGAGCACAACACAATGAAACAAACTAGGTTCATGGATTTAGCTGTCTCAGTTGACATTATCTTCATTTTTAACAAGGTGCCACCTATAGATTCCTTAATAAGGTCAGGTCTTATGGCATTAAGGCACAGATTCTGAACTGAATAAAGAATCAGTTGCATGCTTGCAGATAGAGGCTGTTATTAATGCTGATAGTTCTGCATGGAAACTGGCTACTGGTAGAATCCAACAAGGATTAACGTTAGGATCACTGTTATTAATATTTATCAATGATTGATATGGATGATAGTGTTTTGGAAAATGTCTGAAAATTCACAGATGATATTATGATACACGCAGATATTAGGGAATGTACAGAGAAAAAATATAAAAGATAAAATTAAAACCCCCAAACTGTCCATATAGATGACTTTGTACTCAAAACTGAAGCTATGGAAGCCTGATACCTACCTTAAACAGCAAAATTAAGAAATAAAGGGCTCCAGCAAAGATGTAAATTAAACCAGTTCCACTCAAAGTACCCTCTAGTTTTAGATTAGATTCCCAACAGTGTGGAAACAGGCCATTCAGCCCAATAAGTCTAAACAGACCCATTTCCCTCTGACTAAGGCACCTAACACTATGGACAATTTAGAATGGCCAATTCACCTGACCTGCACATCTGGAGGAAACCAGAGCACCCAGAGGAAACTCACGCAGACACGGGAAGAATGTGCAAACTCCACACAGTCACCCAAGACTGGAATTGAACCTGGATCCTGGTGCTGTGAGGCAGCAGTGTTAACCACTGAGCCACCATGCCACCCTAAGGATGGTTCCGAGCCATCGGGCTCTGAGTTATGGGCCCAGCACGCTCCCGCTGCTACTTTTCTTGTAGTCCTTGGAGCATTTGTTGAAGGCCCTTTAAATTCTTTTGTGTGGCTACAACATTTAATAATTTGAATGAGCCAATCTATATGTGAGATAAAGGGCTTTTGCCCGAAACGTCGATTTCGCTGCTCGTTGGATGCTGCCTGAACTGCTGTGCTCTTCCAGCACCACTAATCCAATCTATATGTGGCCTGTTCATGATTTTTTGGAGTTGCTCCAAAGCCACATAGCTTAAAGAAACACTTCATCCAACTCACTGCCATGTCAAAATTAGATGTCTGCCAATTTCTGGTAGAATATCCCTATCTGATGATTCTTTGGTGCATTTTGGGGAGGTACTTTCTGTTTTACATTTTCCACCAAAATCTCTGCTCGATAATACTTCAGTTGCTTAAATGTATTGTCTAAAATGTGGCCTGACATATCATTTATTTGCAGGAGTCAAAAACAACCTTCAGAGATTTTTCAAATCTGTACTATGAACAAGCAACCTCAACTAGCAGCTGTGCAAATCAAAGAATTTTTGACTGATATCTAAAATTGACCTTTTATAAAAATTATTTTCCACGATAATTGTCCAATTAAAACTGCCAGCAAGTAAGGCTCACTTGCCAGTGAGGAAACTCAAAATTAGTTACAGTCCAACTTCTTCATCTTGTTGAAACCTTGTTGAAAAAGTTTCTCTGCTTCTGAGATCTCTATCAAAAGTCAAAACACATGGAGGCATCAGACAAACTTGCCCTCAAAATTACAGGGAAAATTCATTCATGGGCAATCAATGGACCAGGCAAACAGACAAACAAAATCAACAGAATTGGTAAGAGCTGCTTGTTCAATCATAGGCTGCTTCCCTCTTGCAAGATGGACTGTTGGGAAGAAGGACAGGGCAAGAGGGGGGAAGCAAAGGTGAAAAGGGTATGAAGAACCAGGGAGGCTGCAAGGGGTTGTAGATTTGCTCCAATGCAAATAGGTGAAGACTCAGGTGCTGTAAGAGATTGGTCAAGTGGCAGGTTGTAAGTCAGTGGGACAGCAAAGTGCAAAAGTTGATAATAGTTTTAAACCTGTCAGCAAAATAATACTCAGCTAACTAGGAGCCAGGAAAACATGACTAAAATCTTGCTTTCATCTCAGCAATCACGTCTGTACTGGCTTATGTGATCTGAAAACAAGTACATTATTATTTTTGAACTTCAGATCCCTCTTTGACCTCAGGAATGTCAACCATGCAAGCAACTTGTCAATGTTATTATATTCCAGCAGCACAGATTTTCACAAGCAAAATAATACATACATGAAACATTTCAATTTGTTACTTACTGTTGTTGTAAATTGGCTCCAAGGATCTGAACTGATATTGTGATTGCTGTATATCAGGATCATGTACATACAGTTGATTCAAGCCTTCTTCAGCCTGTAATAAAATTAACAGAACACAATATAAAATTGGTTTCATGTGAGTTTGCAGAAATATTTTGAAGAGGCAGGTTTTATGAACCATATAGTCAATTATTTTATATTGATATCATCATTTGCCTTCTCACCCTTTCATGACAGCCATCTTTTACCATTTCATACAAGAAATCAATAGGTCAGGGCAAGGATTTGTAGGCCTGTCACATCCAATCACATATGAGAGTGGATACTGTATCATTAATGAGGGAAAAGAGGTACATTTGATTCATTAATTCACAAGATGTGTACAGATCTGCAGATCTAATTGCCCAACAGGTGAGTGGCTTGCTGAGCTCAAGAGGGTTGGAATATAAAAGCAGAGATGTACTACTAAGACTTTATAAAGCTCTGGTTAGGCCCCTTTTGGAGTACTGTGTCCAGTTTTGGTCCCCACACCTCAGGAAGGACATACTGGCACTGGAACGTGTCCAGCGGAGACTCACACGGATGATCCCTGGAATGACAGGTCTAGCATATGAGGAACGGCTGAGGATACTGGGATTGTATTCGTTGGAGTTTAGAAGATTAAGGGGAGATCTAATAGAGACGTACAAAATAATACATGGCTTTGAAAAGGTGGATGCTAGAAAATTGTTTCTGTTAGGCGAGGAGACTAGGACCCGTGGACACAGCCTTAGAATTAGAGGGGGTCATTTCAGAACGGAAATGCGGAGACATTTCTTCAGCCAGAGAGTGGTGGGCCTGTGGAATTCATTGCCACGGAGTGCAGTGGAAGCCGGGACGCTAAATGTCTTCAAGGCCGAGATTGATAGGTTCTTGTTGTCTAGAGGAATTAAGGGCTACGGGGAGAACGCTGGCAAGTGGAGCTGAAATGCGCATCAGCCATGATTGAATGGCGGAGTGGACTCGATGGGCCGAATGGCCTTACTTCCACTCCTATGTCTTATGGTCTTATGGTCTATTAGAGGGCAGTTAAGTGGTAACTGCATTGCGGTCTAGTGTCACATTAAATGAGGTAGATAAGAATAGTAGATTTCCTTCCTTAAATTATAAATTTATAGAATTCCGTAGTTAATGGTCAGATTTCAGTGTAATGTAGTTACACTATTGGATGCATTCCATTGGATACCAACCAATATGATTTGGAAAAATAAATTGCAGGTATATTGCGAATAGGTACAAAAATTATAGAGTAATGATAATGGAAGGGCTTCAATTATCCCAATAGAGATTGGAATTTTAATATTGTAAAGAGCAGAGGAGGGTAAGAATTTCAGAAGTATTTTCAGGAGAGTTGCTTTGACCAATGCATTCTTCACCCAACGAGGAACAAGGCATTGCTGGCTCTCTTTCAGACAGCTCAAGTGCAGCAAATTGTCAGAAAGAGAACATTGAGTGAACATTGATCATAGTACCATAATGTTTAAATTAACTATTGCAAATGATAAGGTGTATCTTAAGTTAAAAATATTTAAATAGAAGAGCACTAATTTAAGCTGGTTTCAAACAGATCTGAATCTGCATAAACTGGACCATGGATTGGCAGGCAGTACTCTAATCAAACAATGGGGGTCCTTGACTAGAAACGTACTCAGTGGATTTAAGATACCACTAGAACACAATGAAAGCAATGTATACCATATACAAGATGCACTGCAGCAACTGACCAAGTTTTTTTAGGCAGTATCTTCAAAACTCTCAATCTCCATCACAATACAAAAAAGGACACCAGTTACCTCAGAACACAGGAACAGCTGTAGGTTATTTACTCCCTTAAGCTTGTTTCAACATTCACTGAAATCCTGTTTTTTCTGTGACATATTAAAATAAAAGTTGTTCATTGGATGTGGGCGTTGCTAGCTAGGCCAGCATTTACTGCCTATCCTGAATTGTCCATAGGGCAGTTAAGGGTCAGTACCTTTGGGAACTACCTATGGGTTTCCCTCCAAGACATTTATCATCCTGACTTGAAACCATATTGTTGTTCTTTCACTGCCACTGGGTCATAGACCTGGATTGTCTTCCCTACCTGCATTGTGGGTGTGCCTAAGTCAAACTACAGAGGTTCAAGAAGGTTGGTTAACATTACCTTCCAAAGGAGATTTGAAATGGGCATCAATGGCATTGCCATGTTTTTGACTGGTGCAGACTCGATGGGCCAAAGGGCTTTTTTCTATGCAATAGATCTCTACAACTTTATGATGGCCACATTCTGAGAATAGTCAAGGCTACAAATACTTTTTCCCCTATCTGTACCATGTTCACCAAATGAAAGAGTGAAATTAGGAAATACTGTTGCATATATTAAGAAATATTGGGCAAAGAAAGGGAAAGAGGAGGTGGTGGCATAGTGGTTATGTCACTGGACTAGTAATCCAGAACATCAATCTAATGTTCTGAAGGCATGGGTTTGAATTGCACCAAGGCAAATAGTGAAGCTTGAATTGAATAAGATCAAGAAAAAAAGGCAAGTCCAAAGGTCACTGTTACAACTGCTTGTTGTAAAATCCCAAATAGTTCACTAACAGGGAAAGAAATCAGCCATCCTGACCTGGTCTGGCCTGCATGTGACTATAGATTCACAGCAATATTGCTGACACTTAACTGCCCTATGGGCAATTAAGGATAGGCAGTAGCTGCTGGCCTAGCTAGCAATGTCCATCCAATGAACAACTTTCTTTTTAATATGCCACAGAGAAACAATGATTTCAGTGAATGCTGGAACAGGCTTAAGGAAGTAAATAACCGACAGCTGTTCCTATCTTATACAACAGTCACCAAAATAACTCCACAGAGGTCAGCATCCCGTCACCAAGTCACCCTTTATTTACATGTGGAGAACCCTAGACACTGATCTAGCTCCCTCAGAGCCAGCTGTTAGGTTAAACATGATTTTTGACACTGTTCTTTTTTTTTCTCGCTTTCTCTTTCTTTTTTTTCTCCCCAGCACCCATGTCGTGTGTGTGTAGGTGTCGGACACAGCAAGGAATAACAAATGTGCAAATATTTATATTCCACCACCAGAAAGAAAGGAAACACCCAAGTGGCCAGTCACAAGCAGTGCCCTTCTCATCAAAAGGCAATGCTGCGAGATCAAACAGTGAAGAGGAGGGCAGGGATTAAATCAAAATAGAGTTGGAAGGGGAAATAATACGCTCCACTCCCTGTGATGCCCACCTCTCCGTGAACAGATCAAAGGTTTTGGTGGACACTGTGTACTCCTTCTCCAGAGACACCCGGGCTCGAACGTAACCACGGAAGAGGGGAAGGCAATTGGCCCTAACGACTCCCTCCACAGCCCTCTGCCTGGACCTGTTTTGAACACTCCTGTTCTTTTTTTTCCTCTTTACCCAGACTACTGCCTAAATGTGGTAGTGCTTATATTTTCCCCAGCACCCATGTTGTGTGTGTGCAGGTGTGGGACACAGTGAAAGACACAAGGTGTACAAATCTTAATTCAACATCCACCACCAGGAAGAAAAGAAAACACCCAAGTGGCCAGTGACAAGCAGTGCCCTTTTTAGAGGGCAATGCTGCGTGAGCAAATAGTGAAGGGGAGGGCAGGAATTAAATCAAAGCAGAGTTGGAGGGGGAAATAATACACTCCACGGCCTGCGGTGCCCATCTCTCCCGGAACAGCTCAAGGCGTTGGTGGACACCACGTGCTCTTTCTCCAGAGACACCCGGGCTCGAATGTAACCACGGAAGAGGGGAAGGCATTCGGCCCTAACGACCCTCTCCCCCACCACTGCCTGGACCTGCTTATGGACACTCCTGTTCTTATTTGTTAGCTAGGGCTCCCTGATTGGACCAGGTTAACAGCCTCAATCAGGGAACTCATAATCTATGATGCCCACCCGGCTGATCTCATTACAATCACTACAGTCATTACATTTGAAAAATACACCATAAGTAGAGAAGCACATCAAGATGTTCAAAAGTTGTAAAATGAACTATCTAAATAAACGTCCATAAAATATTGCGTTCTCACCACAGTAGGCATGTTCATAAACATGAGCGAAATAACAGATTGACCTGAGTTGTCAAGTGATTTTACATCAGCCCCATAATCCAAGAGTACTCTAGCTGACTCCTCGTGACCTGATGAAAATAGAATTGTCATCATTAAAGAATTACTACAATCTTAAAAGTTTTTAAAAACCAATTTTAATTGACCCCAGAAGTTTTGTATTTCATTTCCCTCCATGACTACCAGTCCAGATTCTACATATAAAATGAGAGAGCAAGTACAAAGCCAACATGCCGAAATGCAATATCTTTCCCTGCAGAGAATGAACAATGAAGTTTACAGATAATGATTAAAAGTCAACTGCCGTGACACTGCTTACAGATTACCTAAAAATCCACGACAAAGATTTACCAAACTTCCATGGCAGCTTAAACATACGAATTTCCAGTCTGACACTGTAATATGGCAAATGACATTGCGAGCATTCAAAAGGATTAAAGAACTTATTGATAATGAAAACAATCACATACTTGTAATACAATGGAAAAATACAAATAAGGAAAATTTCAAGACAATTTAAGAGCAAGAAGATTACCAAGGAAGGAGTGCAGCATATTACTGACCAAAGGGGCAATCTGAATGTTAAGCCAGAGGTCAAGGTGAGGTCTTAAATGACTATTTCTCATAAGTTTCACTAAGAACAGAAGCAGGAATAGGGCATCTGGCCCTTCGAGCCTGCTCCGCCATTCAATAAGATCATGGCTGATCTTTTTGTGGCTTCGCCTCCACTTAACCACCTTTTCACCGTAACCCTTAATTCCTTTATTGTTCAAAAAAAAATCTATTTTAGCTTTAAAAACATTTATGGAGGAAACCTCAACCACTGCTCCGGGAGGGATTTCCATTGATTCACAACCTCCTGCGTGAAGAAGTTTCTTCTCAACTCAGTCCTAAATCTGCTCCCCCTGATTTTGAGGATATGCCCACTAGTTCTAGTTTCACCCACCAGTGGAAACATCCTCTACTCCCTTCATAATTTTATATTTCTATAATATCCCCCCTCATTCTTCTAAATTCCAATGAATATAATCTCAGTCTACTCAGTCTGTCCTCATAAGCCAAGACCCTCAACTCCGGAATCAACCTAGTGAACATCCTCTGCACCCCCTCTCGTGCCAGTACATCCTATTTTTAAGTAAGAACACTAAGACTGCACAGAGTATTCCAGGTGTGGCCTTATCAGCAACCTATACAGTTGCAACATAACCTCTCTGCTTTTAAACTCAATCCCTTTCGCAATGAAGAACAAAATTCCATTTGCCTTCTTAATTACCTGTTGCACTTGCAGACCAACCTTCTGTGATTCATGCATAAAAACACCCGGGTCCCTCTGCATAGCAGTGTGCTCCAATTTCTTACCATTCAAGTAATAATGCTTTTTACTGTTATTCCTACCGAAATGAATGACTTCACATTTATTTACATTGTACATGATCAGCCAGAAAAGTGCAGCAGGTCAGGCAGCATCCAAGGAACAGGAGAATCGATGTTTCGGGCATCAGCCCTTCTTCAGGAAGGCTGATGCCCGAAACGTCGATTCTCCTGTTCCTTGGATGCTGCCTGACCTGTTGCACTTGTCCAGCAACACATTTTCAGCTCTGATCTCCAGCATCTGCAGTCCTCACTTTCTCCTCCAGCCAGACCTTTGCCCACTCACTTAAACTATCTATGTCCCTTTACAAAATTTCACAGTCCTCGACACACTTTGCTCTATCAATCGTCTTGGTGTCATCCACAAACTTTGATAAAATACTCATGGTCCCCAACTACAAATCATCTATATAAATTGTGAATAATTGCGGTCCCAACACTGATCCTTGATGCACACCACTTGTCACTGATGACCAACCAGAAAGACATTGTAACCAGAGATTTGATTTGGGATGGTCAGGTTCTAAAGCATGTTAGAATTAATAAGGAGGATTTATTAAATGTTTTAACAGACATAAAGGTACATAAATCCCCAGGGCCTAATGAAATGTGTCCCAGGATGCTATGGGGAGCAAGGGAGTAGATTGCTGGGGCAGACATATTTAATATTTCGCTAGCCACAGGTGAAATGGCAAATGACTGGAGGATAGCTAATGTAGTCTCTTTGTTCAAGAACTGCAGCATAGAAAAGCCAGCTAATTACAGACCAATTTTTCTGATGTTACTAGGAAGGAAATTATTGGGAAAAAATCTGAGGACAGGGATAATCATTTGGAAAGGTAGGGATTAATCATAGAATCACTACAGTGTGGATGTAGGCTATTAGTCCCATCAAGTCCGCAGCAACCCTTCAAAGAGCATCCCACCCAGACCCACCCCCTACTTTATAACTTCGCATTTTGCATGGCTAATCCACCTAGCCTGCACATCCCTGGTTGTTCTGGACAATTCAACTTAGCCAAACCACCTAACTTGCACATTTTTGGACTGTGAGAGGAAACCAGAACACCAGGAGGAAAACTGCATAGACACAGGGAGAATGTGCAAACTCCACACAGAAAATTGCCAAAGGGTGGAATTAAACCTGGGTCCCTGGTGCTAAGAGGCAGCAGTGCTAACCACTGAGTCACCATTCAGCCCAAGTATGATCAGGCACAATTAGCACAGATTTGTTAGAGGGAGATCCTGTCTGACTAAGTTAGTTGAATTTTGGTAGAAGACAGGGGGTGTTGATGCAGGGTTGTTTTTCAGACTCGAGGCCTGTGACCAGTAGAGTGCCACAAGGATCGGTGCTGGGCCCTCTACTTTTTGTCATTTACATAAATGATTTGGATGTGAGCATAAGAGGTATAGTTAGTAAGTAAGTTTGCAGATCACACCAAAATTGGAGGTGTAGTGGACAGTGAAGAGCGTTACCTCAGATTACAACAGGATCTGAACTATATGGGCCAATGGGCTGAGAAGTGGCAGATGGAGTTTAATTCAGATAAATGCAAGGTGATCCATTTTGGGAAAGCAAATCTTAGCAGGACTTACACACTTAATGGCAAGGTCCTAGGGAGTGCAGATTCATAGCTCCTTGAAAGTGGAGTCGCAGGTAGATAGGATAGTGAAGAAGGCATTTGGTATGCTTTCCTTTATTGCTCAGAGTATTGAGTACAGGATTTGGGAGGTCATGTTGCGGCTGGACAGGACATTGGTTAGGCCACTGTTGGAATATTGCGTGCAATTCTGGTCTTCCTATCGGAAAGATGTTGTGAAACTTGAAAGAGTTCAGAAAAGATTTACAAGAATGTTGCCAGGGTTGGTGGATCTGAGCTACAGGGAGAGGCTGAACAGGCTGGGGCTGTTTTCCCTGGAGCATTGGTGGCTGAGGGGTGACCTTATAGAGGTTTACAAAATTATGACGGGCATGGATAGGATAAATAGACAAAGTCTTTTCCCTGGGGTAGAGGAGTCCAGAACTAGAGGGCATAGGTTTAGGTTGAGAGGGCAAAGATATAAAAGAGACCTAAGGGGCAACTTTTTCACGCGGAGGGTGGTACGTGTATGGAATGAGCTGCTAGAGGATGTGGTGGAGGCTGGTACAATTGCAACATTTAAGAGGTATTTGGATGGGTATATGAATAGGAAGGGTTTGGAGGGATATGGGTCGGGTGCTGGCAGGTAGGACTAGATTGGGTTGGGATATCTGGTCGGCATGGACGGGTTGGACCGAAGGGTCTGTTTCCATGCTGTAACATCTCTATGACTCTAAATACATTCATAAGGATAGTGCAACTGATACGGTTTACATGAGTTTCAGTAAGGCCTTTGACAGGGTTCCACATGGAAGGCTGATCCAAAAGGTAAGAGCCCATGGGATCCAAGGCAATTGGCAAACTGGATCTAAAATTGGCTTGCAAATAGGAGGGTTGTCTTTGTGACTGGAAGCTGTGACCAGAAGTGCACCACAGGGATCGGTCCTTAGACCCTTGCTGTTTGTTATGTTCATTATTAACTTGGATGTGAATGGAGAAATTTACAGAAGACACAAAAATTGGTGGTGTTGAGAGTGAGGAGGATGATCTCAGACTACAGTCTGACATCGATCAAATGATAAATTGGGTAGAGCAATGGTAGATGGAATTTAATCCTGATAAGCATGAAGGGATGTATTTTAGGAGGTCTAATAAGGGAAGAATACACAAGATATGGTGGGTATGTAGAGAGTACTGAGTAACAAAGGGATCTTGGTGTACAAGTCCATAGATCCCTGAAGGTGTCAGCACACGTAGACAGGGTGACAAACACGGCATATAAAATATATGCCTTCAGTAGCTGGAGCATAGAATGTAAGAACAAAGAAGTCTTGTTATAATTTTATAAAATATTGATTAGGCCACAGATGGAATACTGTGCAGTTCTGGTCACCACGCTATCAAGAGGATATGATTGCACCGGAGAAGGTACAAAGCACATTCACTGGAATTCTGCTTGGGATGGTAAGTGATGAGGAGAGACTGGGTAGGGAGGGTTTATTTTCTTTGGAGCACAGGAGGCTATGGGAGAGATCTGATTAAGGTGTTCAAAATTATGAGGGGAATTGACAGGGTAGATCGTGAGTATTTTTGCCCTATGCCAAAGGTGTCTAAGACCAGTAGGCATAAGTTTAAAGTGAGGAGTAGGGAATTTAGATGGCATCTGAGATAAATATTTTTTCACCCAGATGGTAAGAGAAAAGTTCTGCTTGAGAGTGTGAAGGCAGGTATTCTTGCAACAGTTAAGAGTCTTCTGTGCAGGCACTTAAAATATCAGGGCACAGTAGGCAATGGACCAAGTGTAAATGGGATTAGGATGCAAAGAACAGACAGGAGAACAACACAGGAACAGGCTCTTTGGCCCACCAAGATTGCACCGACAATATGACACCTTTATAAACAAAAAACTTTTCGCCTCTATGCATTCCATAGCCCTCTATTCCCTGCTTATTCATCTATCTGTCAAGATGTCCCTTAAACTTTGTTATTGCATCTGCTCTATCACAACTTCTGGCAACATATTCTAGGCACTTTACCATCTTCTACATTAAAAACTTGCCTCTCATATCTCCTTTAAACATTCCACATTTTACCTTAAACTGTATGTCCCCTAGTAATTTATATTTCTACCCTAGGAAAAGACTCCAACTATTCATCCTATCCATGCTACTCATAATTTTGTAAACTTCTATCAGATCACCGCTCAGTCTCTGATGTTCAAGTGACAACAAACTAAATTTGTCCTCTCCTCATAGCGAATTTCCTCCAAACCAGGAAAGATCCTGATAAACCGTTTCTGGACCCTCTCCAAAGCCTCCACATGCTTCTGGTAGTGAGGTTACCAAAACTGTATGCAATATTCCAAATGTGGTCGAACTAAAGTTCTATAAAGCTGCAACATGACTTGCCAATTTTTATACAATATGGCCCAACCAATGAAGGCAAGCATGCTATATGCCTTCTTAAATACATTATTCATTTGTTTTGGCACTTTCAGGGAACTGTGGATTTATATACCCACATCCTGCTATGTGTTAAGGCTTCTAAGGGTTCTGCCATTTATTGTACACTTCCCTCCTGCATTATACTTCCATAATGCATCACTTCGCATTTATTTGGATTAAATTCCATCTACCATTTCTTGATCCATGTCTTCAGCCTTTCTATATCTTGCTTTATTCTCTAGCAATCCTCACTATTCACAGCTTTCTTAACCTTTGCGCTGTCTGCAAACTTTCATTCAGGCCACCTATATTCTGTTCCAAATAATTTATATATATTACAAACAACAGGGGTTCCAGCACTGATCCCTATGGAATATCACTGCTCACAGATTTCCAGTCAGACAAACACCCTTCCATCGCTACTCTCTGTCTTCTATGACTAAGCCAGTCTTTAGCCATCTTACCAGCACCTTGCGTATCCCATGTGACTTCATCCTCTATATCAGCCGACCGTGAGGAACCTTGTCAAAAGTCTTACTAAAGTCCAATCATCTACCGCCCATCCCTCAACACCCATCAAACAAGTTAGTGAGACACAATGTCCCCTGGACATGCTGCCCTTGCTACGAAGTCCATATTTATCCAAACGTGAGTAAATCCTATCCCTTAGAATCTTCCACATTAATTTCACTATCAATAAAGTAAGGTTTACCGGCCTGTAATTTCTCAGATTATCTCTGTTGCTTTCTTTAAAAATGGAACAACATTAGCTATTTTCTGTGATCTCCCCTGTGACTAAAGAGGACAAAGATTTTATACACACACCCTGCAATTTCCTCCCTCACCTCCCTCAATACTCTAAGATAGATCCCATCAGACCCTTAATGCTTTATAGAACACACAACCTTTTTTTATATCAATGTTTCATAGAATATCAACATACCCTTTTCTAGACTCATCATATACCATGTCCTTCTCCTTTATGAATACCAACTCGAAGCATTTATTAAGGATCTCGCCCACTTTCTCTGGCTCCATGCATAAATTCCCTCCATTGTCCATGAGTGGACGTACCCTTTCTCTAGCCATCCTCTTGCTCCTTATACGAGTATAAAACGCCTTGAGATTTTCCATAATCCTATTTGCCAATGACACTCATGGCCCCTTTTCGCCCTCCTTACTCCTTGTTTAAGTTACAGTATTTCCTGCTTTCTTCAAGGATTCTGAATGTCTTCAGTTTCCTAAAGCTTACATGTGTCTCCTTTTTCATACACATGGTGGGCCATGTTTCTTTGCTGTATGACTCTATAACAACTGGGAGCTCAATCCAAAATTGAGACAGCCAACCTACAAACTATTCAAGCAATAGCTTGAGACAGTCATGCTTATAAAATCATATTTTACAGCAAATTGCCTTGACACAATCACCAACCCTGTTGCATAAAAAAACTACTACAAAAGGTTATCTACTGTCAAGATTTCTACAAAAATACTTCAACATTAAAGCCAAACCCTATGATGTTTGATGGCATCAAATCAAATATACCTGTTAGATGCATTGTTGGTGGGAATGACCACTGTACAGATTGATTGGAAAGGACCCTTGTGGTATATTGGTAGTGCCCCTATCTCTGAGCCAGAAGTTCTGGGTTCAAATTCCACCTGTTCTAGGGGTATGTAATAGTATCTCTAATGGGTTGATTAGAAAATATCTTGATCTAGTGGAGGCTAAGTTCTATTTGTCACATTTAAATCATTGTTTTCTGTGGGCAATAGAAAGAGGTTTAAATTAAATGGTGGGCTGAGAAACTACATGAGAGAAGATATAAGAAATTAAAGAGCTCGGACTCCCAATCATCAGCAAAGTGATGAATAGTGTCTTCAATAGCTCTTTCAAATGGCACTTACTCAGAAATGGAGAAAGTGAGGACTGCAGATGCTGGGGATCAGAGCTTAAAAATGTGTTGCTGGAAAAGTGCAGCAGGTCAGGCAGCATCAAAAGAGAAGGAGAATCGACGTTTCGGGCATAAGCCCTTCTTCAGGAATGAGGAGGGTGTGCCAAGCAGGCTAAGATAAAAGGTAGGGAGGAGGGACTTGGGGGAGGGGCATTGGGAATGCGATAGGTGGAAGGAGGTTGAGGTGAGGGTGATAGGCTGGAGAGGGGATGGGGGTGGAGAGGTCAGGAAGAAGATTGCAGGTCAAGAAGGCGGTGTTGAGTCTGAGGGTTGGGACTGAGAAAAGTTGGGGGGAGGGGAAATGAGGAAGCTGGAGAAATCTGCATTCATCCCTTGTGGTTAGAGGGTCCGTAGGCCGAAGATGAGTCGCTTCCAGGCGTTGTGTTGCCATGGTCTGGCGATGGAGGAGGCCAAGGACCTGCATGTCCTTGGCAGAGTGGAAGGGAGAGTTAAAGTGTTCAGCCACGGGGCCAGACCATGGCAACACGACGCCTGGAGGAAGAGCGACTCATCTTCCGCCTAGGGACCCTCCAACCACAAGGGATGAATGCAGATTTCTCCAGCTTCCTCATTTCCCCTCCCCCCAACTTTTCTTAGTCCCAACCCTCGAACTCAGCACCGCCTTCTTGACCTGCAATCTTCTTCCCGACCTCTCTGCCCCCACCCACTCTCCGGCCTATTACCCTCACCTTAACCTCCTTCCACCTATCGCATTCCCAATGCCCCTCCCCCAAGTCCCTCCTCCCTACCTTTTATCTTAGCCTGCTTGGCACACCCTCCTCATTCCTGAAGAAGGGCTTATGCCTGAAACGTCGATTCTCTTTCTCCTTTGATGCTGCCTGACCTGCTGCGCTTTTCCAGCAACACATTTTTATGCACTTACTCAGAAATACCCTATTCACTATTTAGTTTCTGCTAGGGCATATATCTCTTGTCCTCATTACAGCCTTGCACTAAACAGGGACAACAGTGCTAAACTCCAAGGGTGTGCAAAGTTAAAAATCACACAACATCAGGTTATAGTTCAACAGGTTTAATTGGAAGCACAGTAGCTTTCGGAGCGACGCTCCTTCATCCAAGGGTGCGGTAAGAGTCACTGTCCTTGACATCAAGGCAATACTTGATCCAGATGATATCAGGAGTCTAAGATGTCTTCCAATCAATCTGCTAAGCAAAGTTATTACACACTCTGAAGGAGAAGGAACTTGAACCAGGGCCTCCTAGCTCAGAGGTACAGACACAACAGCCACATCAACCCCCTCAGGAACCATAAAAAAACTGAAGTCAATGGAATTGGGGAAAAACATTCAATCATTGAAGTCATACCTAGGGACGTCAAGTATCTCAGGCCCAAGACACAACTGTAAGAGTTCCTCAGTGCTGTGGCCTAGACCCAACAACTACTTCATCAATGACCTTCCCTCCAATATAAGCTCAGATGGGGAGGGATGTTCACTAATATTTAGCAACATTAACTACTCTACGATAACTGAAACAGTCTATGTGGCAACAAATATTTGCATACCATAAACAAGTCCCAGGCAACGACCATCTCCAGTAAAAGGGAACCTGGCTATGTCTACTTGACATTTAAATCTATTCCTATCATTTACATCACCACACTATCAATATACTGGTGGTTGCCATTAACATGCAACTGAAATTGACCTGCATATATATGCTATGGCTAGGACAGCAGATCACAGGCTAGGAGTTCTCCTGACTCTCCAAATCCTAGGCACCATCCATAAGGCACACATCGGGAATTTCATTGAGTGCTGTCCAATAACTTGGCTAAGTGCAAATCCAACAACACTTCAGAAATTTAACATCATCCAGGAGAATGCAGCCTATTTAGCTGACACTTCATTTACCACTTTCAATATTTACTCCCTCCAGCACCTAACTGCAGTGGCAGCAGTGTGTAGCATCTACAAAATGTACTAAAGCACCAAGACTCCTTTGTTAATATTTTCCAAAACCATGACCTCTACCACCTATAAAATGACACGGGCAACAAATGCAGGGCAACATCACTACATGGAAGATACCATCCAAGCCACATACCATCCCAACTTGGAAGTGTATTGCCATTCCTCCTCTAACACTGGGTCAAAATGTTGGGAATCCTTTCTTAACAGCACTAACCATGTATCTACATCATAAGAACTGTAGTTCAAGAAAGTAGCTCAATACCACTTTCACAAGGGAATTCAGGGAGAGGTAACAAATGCTGACTTTGCCATGAAGGCCCACATCCTATAGCTGAATTTAGAAAAGAAAATAAGTTTTATCTGTAACAATCATTAAAATCTATTAACAAATGTGTAACTGAACAATACAATTCTGCAATTCCAGCTAGAGAAATCTTTTGTTTTCTATCTTACTGTCCCAAAGTCCTTACCATGGATTTCATTGTGATCAACTCACGTAAGTCCCTACAATGGATAGAATCTTACTATCTTTGAATATACTCTTCAATCATGAACCAATGAAGGTCTAAAATCAGATGGTCTGAGCACCCACCTAGCTGTACAATCTTCCTGCTTGACTACCTCTTGACTAGTCTCAATTAATGAAAATGATGATGGTGGAGGTCCTGAGACTCAATGAGACGACTCATGGTTAAAAAGTGTAGCGCTGGAAAAGCTGCACAGGTCATGCAGCATCCGAGGAGCAGGAGAGCTGATGCTTCAGCATAAGCCCTTCATTAAGAATTGGGCGGGGGAGGGGGTTGCTTGGAAGGCGATAGGTAGATGAAGGTGGGGGGTGATGGTGATAGGTCAGAGCGGAGAGGACAGGTTGGAAGGAAGACGGACAGGTAGGACAGTTCAAGAGGGCAGTGCCAAGTTGAAGGGTTGGATCTGGGATAAGGTGGGGGGAGGGGAGATGAGGAAACTGGTGAAATCAACATTAGTGCCGTGTGTTTGGAGGATTTCTTCCTCCAGGTATCGGATGGCTTGGATTTGGCAGTGGAGGAGTCCCAGGACTTGCATGCCCTTGGCGGAGTGTGAGGGGGATTTCAAATGATCGGCCACAGAGCCGTGGGGTTGTTGGATGTGTATGTCCCAGAGATGAACCAACCCGAAAGTTGGCATCCTGTCTCCCCAATGTAGAGGAGACCACATCAAGAGCAACAGACATAGTAGATGAGGTGTTTGGATGTGCAGGAAAATCTCTATTGGATGTGGAAGGATTCTTTGGGGCCTTGTATGGAGGTGAGGAGTGAGGTGTGAGCGTAGGTTTTACACCCATTCCTTCCCACCTATCCCACTCTGCGTTCCACCAGCACAACCCCCCCCCCCACCTTCATCTACCTATAGCCTTCCAAGCTACCTTCCCTGCCCCGCCCCCCCCCCCCCACTCTCCCTCCCATTTATCTCTCAGCCCCCTTGGGCACCCCCCATTCCAATGAAGGGCTTATGCCCGAAATGTCGACTCTCCTGCTCCTGGAATGCTACCTGACCTGTTGTACTTTTCCAGCGCCACACTTTTTGACTCTGATCCCCAGCATCTGCGGTCTCACTTTCTCTCAATCAGAGCACTTACAACTTTGGAAGACCAGCAACTTTACTGGGAGAGATACATAGTTTTCAGGCAGCAAGGAGAGCATTGAACTTCTAAAATAATAAAACCAAATGAATCACCATTATCAATCTGGACACCAAAAGCAACAGAGGCACATCATGCTCAGTCACTTCAAAATCTTTCTTACTAATATCTGAGGGCTTTGTGTCAAAATTGGGAGAACTATCCAATCAACTAATCACGCAATAGCCTGGCAAGAGCCATAAGCACCAAATCACAAGCAATGTCCCAGATACCATCAACAGTATCCTTCAATATGTCCTGTCCTACTGACAAATGGTGGCAGCACAGTGGTATACAGTGGGGAGTATCCCTGAAAGTCCTTAACATTGATTTCAGACACCATGAAGATACATGGCACAAGGAAAAATATGGGCAGGGAACCCAGTTGTTGATTACCATCTATGAACATCCTCAGTACTCCTCTGTATTGAATAGCTTTTGGAAGAAGTTCTGAGGGTTGCAAGAGCACAGAATGTATTTTAGATGGGGGAATTAAGTGTTAGTCACTAAAAATGGAGTGATGTTCACCTCAGGGTTCTGGGGGTCGGGGATGGTGACAGTGGGACCTGTGGGGGGCATGTCAGCAGAATGCAGGTGAGTGGCGTTAGTGGGGATGGAAGTAGTGGTGAACACGGCAGTGGGGAGGGGGCGGAAGTCATTGAGCGATGTGAGGGGTGGAAGTGATGTCACGTGTGGTGCATGAGGAATTGTGAGGGGTGGAAGTGGCTGTGGAAGCGGCCATGATGGGAGCAGAAATGATGTCATTGATAACTGTGGGGATGGTAGCCGCAGCAGCTGCATGGCTAATGGCGTCCGAGCAGTTCCAGAGGCCGGAGGAATCTCCTGGAATGTTTGAGGAGTGCTGGTTATGGAGGTGGGTATATAAAAGTTTGTTGTACTTACAGTTTTTGATGTTTGAGATGGTGTTGAAATACTGTTTGTTGAGAGTATGAATTCTTCTTAGAATATAGTACGGAATGGGTCCTTTGCAATTCTAGAGCGTGTGGCCCTCAGCTGAGGCAGGGCTGACTGTAGAGAGGTGAGGTGCCAGCGCATTGCTGCGAGTGTGGAGCGGAGGATCCTGAAGGAGAACCGTTGCTGGTGTTTTTGAATCTGTAGTCTGTACTGTTTGTCCTGTTCGGTTCTGAACTCTGCTGGTCTTATGCCCGAAATGTCGACTCTCCTGCTCCTGGAATGCTACCTGACCTGTTGTACTTTTCCAGCGCCACACTTTTTGACTCTGATCCCCAGCATCTGCGGTCTCACTTTCTCTCAATCAGAGCACTTACAACTTTGGAAGACCAGCAACTTTACTGGGAGAGATACATAGTTTTCAGGCAGCAAGGAGAGCATTGAACTTCTAAAATAATAAAACCAAATGAATCACCATTATCAATCTGGACACCAAAAGCAACAGAGGCACATCATGCTCAGTCACTTCAAAATCTTTCTTACTAATATCTGAGGGCTTTGTGTCAAAATTGGGAGAACTATCCAATCAACTAATCACGCAATAGCCTGGCAAGAGCCATAAGCACCAAATCACAAGCAATGTCCCAGATACCATCAACAGTATCCTTCAATATGTCCTGTCCTACTGACAAATGGTGGCAGCACAGTGGTATACAGTGGGGAGTATCCCTGAAAGTCCTTAACATTGATTTCAGACACCATGAAGATACATGGCACAAGGAAAAATATGGGCAGGGAACCCAGTTGTTGATTACCATCTATGAACATCCTCAGTACTCCTCTGTATTGAATAGCTTTTGGAAGAAGTTCTGAGGGTTGCAAGAGCACAGAATGTATTTTAGATGGGGGAATTAAGTGTTAGTCACTAAAAATGGAGTGATGTTCACCTCAGGGTTCTGGGGGTCGGGGATGGTGACAGTGGGACCTGTGGGGGGGCATGTCAGCAGAATGCAGGTGAGTGGCGTTAGTGGGGATGGAAGTAGTGGTGAACACGGCAGTGGGGAGGGGGCGGAAGTCATTGAGCGATGTGAGGGGTGGAAGTGATGTCACGTGTGGTGCATGAGGAATTGTGAGGGGTGGAAGTGGCTGTGGAAGCGGCCATGATGGGAGCAGAAATGATGTCATTGATAACTGTGGGGATGGTAGCCGCAGCAGCTGCATGGCTAATGGCGTCCGAGCAGTTCCAGAGGCCGGAGGAATCTCCTGGAATGTTTGAGGAGTGCTGGTTATGGAGGTGGGTATATAAAAGTTTGTTGTACTTACAGTTTTTGATGTTTGAGATGGTGTTGAAATACTGTTTGTTGAGAGTATGAATTCTTCTTAGAATATAGTACGGAATGGGTCCTTTGCAATTCTAGAGCGTGTGGCCCTCAGCTGAGGCAGGGCTGACTGTAGAGAGGTGAGGTGCCAGCGCATTGCTGCGAGTGTGGAGCGGAGGATCCTGAAGGAGAACCGTTGCTGGTGTTTTTGAATCTGTAGTCTGTACTGTTTGTCCTGTTCGGTTCTGAACTCTGCTGGTCTGAGGCAGGCACTGAGGAAGCAAATGAGGCTGTGGTAGCAAGTCTGTTTCAGGATATGGTTGAAGAGCTTCGGGGCAGAGGATATGACCTGGGGGTTACAGTGAGAGAGAGACTCACTGAGATTCTCGTAGAGAGAGGAGGAAAACTTCATCAAGGCAGGCATCCTTGCAAGAGAATTCACAGTAGGGTTAAAATGAACTAGGTAAAAACAAGGACTGCAGATGCTGGAAACCAGGGTCTAGATTAGAGTGGTGCTGGAAAAGCACAGCAGGTCATCCGAGGAGCAGGAAAGTCGACGTTTCAGGCAAAAGCCCTTCATCAGGAATAGAATCAGGCATAGACAGGGTATATAGGAAAAAATGATTGAGGGATCAGTGACTAGGGTGGGATACAGATTTAAGAGATATGAGGAAAAACCTTTTCACTCAGAAGTTGGGAATCTGGAAATCACTGGCTGTTTAGGTGGTAGAGACAGAAACCCTCATAACATTTAAGAAGTATTTAGATGTGCACTTGCAATGCCAAGGCATACAAAGGTGTATGCCTAGTTCTGAAAAATGGGATTAGAATAGGTAGGTGGTCGTTTCTGACTGGGTCTAAGGGCTGAACATGATGGGCCAAAAGGCTGTTCTGTTCTGTGTTATAGGTTTCTTGGACTACGACCAAGGGAATTGTGCAGCGACTAACAATTCCTGATGTCTCAAGTCTGTTCACTATCCACCCAGAACTTCCAACCAGCCAACAGAACAGTTAACAAGTCACAGGGAATTTTTGTATCAATTGCTATCTAACTACAGATAGATATCTGTTTGTTTTTCAACTATGAAACTTAACCCTTAATCTAGCATGTTTCTTAGATACCATCAATATGGCAGAACACGGAAACTGATTGTGTCAAAACAAGCTACCTTGAGATCGAGCTGCACTTGTATCAGAGAATTACATACTTAAGATAATAGAAACAGGCTATTTCAGATTTTTTTGCTTTATTTCACACTTTTAAGTGTGAAAAGTATTTTTCTTTAGTTCTGGTTTTTCCCAGTTTTTTTGCAAATTCAACAGAATATTCCTCCAGAAAGCTTTCAGAAATGCTGAAAATTCAGATTTTTGATATGCTGCCATTTTAATTTATTACATATCTTTAACTCCTTCAGTGGCATGCAACTTTTGCAGCCAAAATGATAGGTACGCAATGAGTAACATATAGTTATTATTTTGAATAGGGTGAACCCAGAAACTCCAGTGGATCACACATCAGTTTTCCTCTCAGGGTTGCCAATTAACAAGGAACTTGCATTAAAGTTTGTATATATTAAGAAGAGAAATCACTTTTTATAGTAAATGTTTTAGCACTCTTATTACCAAAATAAAAATACTGCCCTTTTCTCAGTAACTTCTTAAAAGGTTTTCAGATGCAATGAATTATGCTGAAATCCTTATTTTCAAACACAGCAGCTATTTTGTGCACATAATCACACTTTAAATAGCATAATGTACAGAAGATCAGGTGGCTTCAGTTTAACATCACATTAGAAGCAATGAAATCAGATTTAATGACTGAACAGTTACACCTTTGTGGATTTACAAGAAGTTCCATGAAATAAGTAAAGTAGATTGCTTAGGGTTAAACTGATTATGCTACTCAAATAGATAGAAAATCTTACCATACTCAACAGCTAGAAAAAGTGGTGTCCTAAATTTATGATCTCTAGCTTGAATATTAGCACCATTTTGGCACAAATATAGCAGAGTCATGGTTGCATTGTGCTTTGCAGCAAGATGTGTAGGCGTCTGCTGATTTTCTGAAGTCTTTGCATCAATATCAGCTGCAATATATGATAAATATCATTGAGAAACAGCTTCATAAAATGATTTCCAACATTTTCAATAATGGAAACAGATTCTAAAACTAATGATTTTAATTAAAAGTATATCCTGCTCAGACTACGTTACAGCACCCTGCACACACCAAATCTTTTTATTTTTCACTTATTGTTTGGTTGTACCTGAAATGGGGAGAGGACTGTTTTAAAAAGCAAGGATCACGAAAGGGATTCCTGTGCTTTTTAAAAGCAAGTTGCCTGACAATCATTATAAGTGCTGGGAAGATTGTCCTTGTCAATCGTTTTTGGTGGGGGGGGGGGTTGAAGTGAAAACAGAGTCTCATTGAGATGAGCTGGAGCCAAGGGGTGTATATGAATGGAGATCTGGTTGGCAGCATGAAGCTGATTGGCCTGAGGAAGAGGTACCAGTTGTCAATGTCAAAGGCCTTCTGCTTGCTAACAGTGTGATTGGCTCCCATGTCAATGAAAATCTTGCAGGTGTGAATGCTTGCTCAAAAGCCATTGGATTACAGTGAGAAAGGAGCTGTCCTTCTCTCCACAGTAAAAGATGCCTTGGTCCGAATAAAGCTATGGCTGTTAACCAGTAAGTCAGAGATGTCATAAGTTTGAAACAGTGGCCTCGTGCCTCCTGCAAGAAAGTGAAAATACCTGGTGAAAGAAGATCAAGGAGCAGCAGCACCTGACAAGCCAAACAAACTATTTCAGCAAACCCTGTGGATAGAGACTAGTGACCTGTCTTCCCAGTCTTTGCCTTTTTAACCCTGGCAACATCCTTGTAAATCTTTTCTCAATCCTTTCAAGTTTTACAACACCCTTCTGATAGGAGAGAGACCAGAACTGCATGCAATATTCCAAAAGTGGCCTAACCAACGTCCTGTACAGCCGCAACATGACCCCTCAACTCCTGTACTCAATACTCTGACCAATAAATGAAAGCATATCAAACTCCTTCTTCACTATTCTAACTACCTGCGACTCTACTTTCAAGGAACTATGAACCTGCACTCCAAGCTCTCTTTTTCAGCAACAGTCCCTAGGACCTTATCATCAAGTGTATAAGTCCTGCTAAAATTTGATTTCCCAAAATGCAGCACCTCGCATTTGTCTAAATTAAACTCCATCTGCCACTTCTCAGCCCATTGGCCCATCTGATCAAGATCCCATTGTAAGCTGAAGTAATCTTCACTGTCCACTACATCTCCAATTTTGGGGTCATCTGCAAATTTACTAACTATACCTCTTATGCTTGCATCCAAATCATTTATGTAAATGACAAAAAGTAGTGGACGCAGCACCGATCCTTATGGCACTCCACTGGTCACTGGTCCCCAGTTTGAAAAGCAACCCTCCACCATCACCCTCTGTCTTCTACCTTCGAGCCAGTTCTGTATCCAAATGGCTAGCTCTCCCTCTATTCCATGAGATCTAACCTTGCTAACCAATCTCCCATGGGGAACCTTGCGAATGCCTTACTGAATCCTAGTAACTATAGGCCAGTGAGTCTCACTTCTGTTGTGGGCAAAGTCTGAGAGAGAATTGTAAGGGATAGGATTTATGAACATTTGGATAGGAATAATGTGATCAAGGATAGTCAGCATGGTTTTGTGAAGGGCAGGTCGTGCCTCACAAACCTTATTGAATTCTTTGAGAAGGTGACTAAGGAGGTAGATGAGGGGAAAGCGGTAGATGTGGTATATATGGATTTTAGTAAAGCGTTTGATAAGGTCCCCCATGGTAGGCTACTGCAGAAAATACAGAGATATGGCATTGAGGGTGAGTTGGAGGTTTGGATTAGGAATTGGCTCTCTGGAAGAAGACAGAGGGTAGTAGTTGATGGCAAAGGTTCATCTTGGAGTGCCGTCACTAGCGGTGTTCCAGAAGGATCTGTTTTGGGACCATTGCTGTTTGTCATTTTTATAAATGACCTGGAGGAAGGGTTAGAAGGTTGGGTGAGCAAGTTTGCGGATGACACGAAAGTCGGAGGAGTTGTAGACAGTGAGGAAGGATATGGCAGGTTACAGCGGGATATAGAGAAGCTGCAGAGCTGGGCAGAAAGGTGGCAAATGGAGTTCAATGTAGCTAAGTGTGAAGTGATTCACTTTGGTAAGAGTAATAAAAAGATGGATTACTGGGCTAATGGTAGACTACTTGGTAGTGTGGAAGAGCAGAGGGATCTTGGTGTCCATGTACACAGATCTCTGAAAGTTGCCACCCAGGTAAATAGTGCAGTGAAGAAGGCATATGGCGTACTGGCTTTTATTGGTAGAGGAATTGAGTTCCGGAGTCCTGAGGTCATGCTGCAGTTGTATAAGACTCTGGTGCGGCCGCATCTGGAATATTGTGTGCAGTTTTGGTCGCCATACTATAGGAAGGATGTGGAGGCACTGGAACGGGTGCAGAGGAAGTTTACCAGGATGTTGCCTGGTATGGTAGGAAGATCCTATGAGGAAAGGCTGAGGCACTTGGGGTTGTTTTCATTGGAGAAAAGAAGGTTTAGGGGTGATTTGATAGAGGTGTACAAGATGATTAGGAGGTTAGATAGGGTTGACAGTGAGAACCTTTTTCCACGTATGGAGTCAGCTATTACAAGGGGGCATAGCTTTAAATTAAGGGGGGGTAGATATAGGACTGATGTTAGGGGTAGGTTCTTCACTCAGCGAGTCGTAAGTTCATGGAATGCCCTGCCAGTAGCAGTAGTGGACTCTCCCTCTTTATGGGTATTTAAGCGGGCATTGGATAGGTATATGGAGGATAGTGGGTTAGTGTAGGTTAGGTGGGCTTTGATCGGCGCAACATCGAGGGCCGAAGGGCCTGTACTGCGCTGTATTCTTCTATGTTCTATGTTCTATGAAGTCCATATAGATCACGTTCACCACTCTGCCCTCATCAATCCTCTTTGTTACTTCTTCAAAAAACTCACTCAAGTTTGTGAGACATGATTTCCCATGCACAAAACCATGTTGACTAACCCTAATCAGTCCTTGCCTTTCCAAATACGAAAAGGATTCCCTCAGGATTCTCTTCAACAACTTGAGCACCACCAACGTCAGGTTCACCGGTCTACAGTTCCCTAGTTTGTCCTTACCACCTTTCTTGAATAATGGTACCAAGTTAGCCAACCTCCACTCTGCTAGCATGTCACCTGTGACTATTGATGATACAAATATCTCAGCAAGGGGCCTAGCAATCACTTTCCTAGCTTCTAGGGTACACCTTAGCCCCCTTTATGCATTTCAAGACATCAGCACTTCTTCCTCTGTAATATGGACATTTTTCAAGATGTCACCATCTATTACCCCCATCTTCCATGTCCTTCTCCACTGTAAATACTGATGCAAAATACTCATTTACTATCTCCCAATCCCCTGCAGCTCCACACAAAGGCTGCCTTGCTGATCTCTGAGGGGCCCTAATCAGTCCCTAATTACTGAAACTTCTTTTTAACTATATTCATTTATGGGACACGGGCATCGCTCCCATGTATCTGTTACTGAAATTCATCAAGGCTCCTTAGACAGCACCTTCCAAACACACAACCTTTACCAGCGAGAAAGACAGTAGTAACAGATACATGGGAACAACATCAGCTGCAAGTTTCCCAAAAGCCATTCATCATCCTGGTTTAGAAATATACTACAATTCCTTCATAGGCTCTAGGTCAAAATCCTGGAATTACCCCCGCAGCCTCCCCCCCCCCCACCCCCCTTAACTGCACTCTGGGTGTAGCTCCATGGCACACAATGATGTAATGTCACTGAATTATTCATCCATAACTGCATTCTAATGTTCTAATCACAAAGTTTGAATCTCACCATGACAGATGATGAAATTTGAAATTAATAAAAATCTGGAATAAATATGTAGCCTAATATCAACCACGAAACCACATACAATTGTTGCAAAAACTCATCCAGTTTACAAATGTCTTTTAGGGAAGGAAATCAGCCATCCATATCCCATCTGGCCTACAATATGACTCCAGACCCTCAGGAATATGGTTGACTCTTCACTGCCCATTGGATAAATATGAACAGGCAATAAGTTCTGGTCTAGCCAGTGATGTTCACATTCCATAAACAATTATTTAAAAATGAACTGTGGCAGTTCAAGAAGGCAGCACACTGCCTCCTTCTCAAGGGCAGCTAATGACGGTGATAAATGTTGGCCCTGCCAGTGAAGCCCACAGTCCTTAAATGAAAAAGCAGTGATTTTCTAAAGTGGAACATTAACTTTGCCAACATTCTCAGTTCACCTGTAACACTGCACTTAGAAGGTCATAGAGTGCTGCACGTAAGGAAAGGGGAGTTGATTATTTTCTCTTGAACACAGAAATGCAGGAATAGCAGGTACAAAACTTTGCCAGGGCAACAAGCCTACCAAAACTGTTAGTGTCATCAACATACAGATGTACCTTGACAGCCTCAGTGGGGAAATATGTGCAGCTACAAAGAGTTCCACACCATGAATGTGTAAACATAAAAAGACCATCAAGTAGTGAGTTCCTGCTATCCTTGCTACAGTCATGGTACTTTAATTCTTTACTCATCAGTCTTATTTGTTAACATTAAGTTATCACACAAAACCAGATGGCGGCTGCTCAGTGATGAGGGCTAACCACTTGACACGTAGTTAATGATACCCCTCAGCCTTCCGGCTATACAGGAACAGCATTCTTACTATAACAGCCACGCTACAAACAGAAATGTTGTGAAGCAGCTATTTGGCATGGTGAAATAAGGGTTCTTATATCTGGATTGCTCAGAGGGAGTTTTCCATGCTCACCAACACATATCGCAAATTTAGACTGTATATTCCACAATGTAGAAATTATGGCTGCGATTGAAGTGAAGCTAAGGAGTTTGGAAGCCTCTGGTTTATCTTTGCTTCTGATGGTCTGTCCACGAGCATCTCAGCAGCTTCTTGGTTGCCTGTAAAATTCCCCAGATCTATGCTGCATGGACCAACATAGCATCTCTTGGTCAACAGCCAGAAATAAAAAAACATTAACCAATCATTTCAGGTCAAGTTTATTGAAGAAAATTTTCATTTAATTTTTTTTGACATTTCTTTTATTTTTCTTATTTTTTTCCCCAGCACCCATGTTGTGTGTGTGCAGGTGTGAGGCACAGTGAAAGACACAAGGTACACAAATCTTTATTCAAATTCCTCCACCAGGATGAAAGGAAACACCCGAGTGGCCAGTGACAAGCAGTGCCCTTCACATCAAAGGTCAATGCTGTGTGATCAAACAGTGAAGGGAAGGGCAGGGATTAAATCAAAATAGAGTTGAAGGGGAAAATAATGCACTCCACTCCCTGCGGAGCCCACCTCTCCCTGAACAACTCTAGGATGTTGGTGGACAGCGCGTGCTCCTTTTCCAGAGACACCGGGCTCTAACATAACTGTGGAAGAGGGGCAGGCAGTCGGCCCTTACGACCCCCTCCACATTCTGCTGTCTGGACCTATTTATGGCCAGTTTGACCAGGCCCAGGAGCAGACCCACAAGGAGGTCTTCAGGCCTGCCCTCCCTCCTCAGTACAGGGTGCCCGAAGATCAGGAGCGTGGGACTGAAGTGCAACCAAAAGCAGAGGAGGAGGTTTATGAGAAAATCAAAAAGGGAGGGCAAACACCCACACCCAATATACACATGGTCCATGGACTCCACAGCACCACAGAACAAGCAGTTGGGCTGGGAGTCTGTGAACCACCGCAATCTGCGGTTGCAGGGGACCGCTGCGTGCAGTACCCTCCACCCCAGATCCCCGAAAGGGGCTGGACTCCCACATAGAGAGCCCTCCACTGGGGATCTCCACCTCCCAGTGGCAAATATAATTTTCATTTAACACATATAATGCTCAACTTTTCATTGGTGTGTTTACTCTTATAGTATCTGGCTTGCACCTTCCATGGATTGCCATCCTCCTGCAGTGGAGAGACATGAGTGTTCTGTTCATTCCGAAAGTGATGCTACCAAGAGTTCTCAACTCCTAGAAGGACTGCCTGTGACAGTAAGGTCACAGGGGAGAAAGCAAAGAAAACTCAATCCAAAACAATGTCAAAACAGCTTCAATGGCAGATGAAGGCCGCAGCAATAAGGAGACCACCCCTCTCTTCAGTCGTCAAGGTTTCCTTGCCCAGGAATTGGATTTATCTACTGTCAAGGACTGTGTGTTTGCTGGTATGCAACACCTGTCCCACGTTAAAAGATGCTCCACACATGGCTTCCACGTGGAGAAATTCAACTTCCCTAAAGCCCTGTGGAGAATGGAGAAAGGTGACAGGGACAGGACTGTGAGATCTAGACGTTGTTATGAATTAGACTAAACCCCCTCGAAATATATTAAGAAAACAACATAGACAACTTATTTTTAAAGACAAGTGAAAGGCGTGGTCAAATTACCAGGCTTGAAGCAAAACACACTTTATTCTTTTTTTAATTGATATGTTTATTGAAAAGAAAAGATATTTTATAAAATTACAAAAATTACAACAATAAACAAACAAAAAAAATTATATATGAAACAAAAAAGACAAAAACAACAATACAAACAAAACACAACTATACTCATGTGCAAAATAAGCAAATCAACAAAAGTAATTAATAAATAAATAAGTAAATAAAACAGCTTAATACAACAAACATTTGCTGTCGATCTCCGAGATCATTGAGTAATACACACGAGTTTATTCGAAATTCTTCTTTCAAGGAATCAAGTTCATTAAATCGGATTGTCATGGCCCTAGTTAAGATGGCACATAAATCTACATCCAGATAATCCGAAAAGGGCTGCCATATCCGATAAAAATTTTGTGTTTTCCGGTGTACCATATTCGTAAAAAAGTCCAAAGGAATATGTTCCATGATTAGCCTATGTCAACCTAACAGACCCGGGGGACATTTAGAGACGCAACACATTCGAATATTTTTCCTTGCACAGAAAGTGAGAATAGTAAGAAGTTTTTTCCCATGAGCGTCTAGAGAAGATATATTGGGAAGGCCCAGGAGAAAAGAGATAGGGTCCATCTTAACCTTGATCCCCAAGATCCTCTCTAAACTTCCTGCCACAGCACTCCAATATGTACGGAGCCTGCGGCAAGACCACAGCCAATGAGTGAGAGTACCGATACTTATTTTGCACTTAGGACATAATGAAGATACTCCCACCTTAAATTTTGAGAGACAGTCCGGGGCCAAATGGACCCTATGAAGAATCTTTAGCCACATGGCATGGGTCCTATTACAGATTACAGATCAAAATTTTGCTCGCATTTTCGCAAATGCCTCCGTGTCTCCATAAAGTTCTCTCTCCCAGACCCCACAAAGCCGCTCAACGTCTTCTAAAAGATCACCCCCTAACATATAATAGGGAGTACTAAAGGAGAGAGTATTTTTAGCATGAATCACTTATGGATTATTTGGTCAAAGGACATCATTATTTCACCTTTAAATAAATCACCCAAACATGAGATTCCCCCAGCTGCCAAAAGCCTAGATCCAGAGTGGTCTGGATCCCCTGCTGGGGGGGGGGGGGGGCTCTGTACCGTGATCAGTAAATGTACAACATTGAGGTTATACATTTCTGTGTTCCTCAGAGGAGCTGCACACGTGGCTTAAAACAAAGACAGTTTTATACTTTTCTTAAAGAAAGGTACAGGCTATGATCGCATAGTATATTCAGACAAAATTACCAATCGATACACGATGTTGCTTTATTTGGCAGTTATTTGGTCCAATGATATTTCCTAGGAACTAACTTTGCTTTCCAACACTCAGGCCACCCCTATCTCACTAACCAAGCCATTGCACCTGCATTTTAAGGTTAGTTAGGATGGCCAGTACTGTTTTATCTAGTCTAGTTATTTTTATGCTGTAAAGGGAGCACTGTCTGCTAATCTCTATTGAAGTGGACTGTGGTTAGCCAATTATTCAGCCATAGCAGAATTAAAAGCCATTTTATGTAGCTTTTAGCAGAATTGTCAACTTGCAGCCTAGAAGCTATTTTGTTGTATAATTTGCATTGAGAAGCCATTTTACTGCCACCTGAGTTATTAAGAACATCTGTTTAAGCAGTTATTCCTGACAACAAGTTACCTCAGCCTGTATTCAGGTTTTAGATTATCCCCGGCTGAAAACCCGGCATACCAACTAAAGGACGTTTTGGATGTATTACCCTCACTCTGCCACATTGCCCTCCATGCCTTAACAGTATTAATAATTATCGAATTACTGCAATATTCTGTAATTGCCTTCATATTATCCAAGTACAACAGGCTAATGAGGGGACATCTTGCCTGGGAGGTCTCAATATCTAGCCATATCGACGCCGGGACCTCACAAGTCCAATCACTAACAAAGGATAGAAGGGAACGTAATTGGTATCCGGGAGGTCCACTCCCCCAATCGCAGTTTAGCCAGCGTGATAAGAGGTCACCTACGGCGCCAAATAGAGGAGGTAAATCATCCAATGAGTCTCCAGAGTGTTTGCCTTGGAAAAATTAAAGGGAGCATTCGTATACAGTATAGGAAACGGGGAAGGACATTCATTTTAATAAGAGCCTCTCGGCCTAGCCAGGGTATTGGAAGTGCCTCCCACCGGTGGAGATCTTGCTTAATCCTGTCGAGTAGATGAGCAAAACTGGCCTTAAACAACTGATCAAAGACAGGAGCAACAAAGATGCCTAAATAAAGAAAACCCTCCTGTGAGCATTTAAAGGGGAACCATGATTCACCCTCCATATCAAATATTCACCTAAGATAGCCCCTCCCGCCGTAAGCATGACCTCTGATTTTGAGAAATTAATCTTATAACCCAAAAAGGAGCCAAATTAATCAATACATTGTATCAAATGGGGTACCAAGGCCACTGGATTCAACAGAAAAACGAGAATATCATCCGAGTATAATGTGATCTTTTATGCAATTTTGATCTAACTTCCAGGGCAGCTATATTAGGATCCCAACGGATAGCCTCTTGCCAGCAGCTCAATCACCAGTGTAAAAAATAATGGTTAGATGGGACAGCCTTGCCAACCGCTCCTACAGTTATTAAAATTAATAGATCTCACACGATTTGTGAGAACCGCTGCCAGAGGATCACTATAGAGGACTCTCACACACCTAATAAAAACCTCCCCCAACTTAAATCGTTCAAGGATATAAAAAAGATATGGCCACTCGACCCGATCAAATGCCTTTTCTGCATCCAAGGAGACCACTAATCCCTGAACCAACTGCTGCTGACAAGCTTGAATCATATTCAGTAACCTCCTGACATAATTAGAGGATCTCTAGCCTTTTATAAAACCAGCCTAGTCGTCTTTAACAATGGAAGGCAGAGCAGTTTCCAATCTTAATGCAAGGATCTCAGACAAAATTTTCAAATCAGAATTTACAAGTGAGATTGGCCTATAGGAGGCACATTCCTCCAGGGCCTTCCCTTTCTTAAGAATGAGAGAAACATTAGCCTCTCTTAAGGATGGCAAGAGGTGATTGTGGTTGTACAAGTAATTATACATGTCTAACATCAGCCCTGACAATATATTTATAAATTCTTTGAAAAACACGCTAGGAAGACCATCAGGGCCAGACACCTTCCCATTCTGCATCTGCTTCACAGCCTCTTGTACCTCTTGCACTGTTAAAGGGGCAAGAAGGAAAGGCGCCTGTTTGAAGGTAATGCCTGGAAGATCCAGGTTCTTAAAGAAAGACTCCATCTTAGCCCATCCATCCTCACAACATTCAAACTAGTACAGTTCAAAATAACATTTCCGAAATGCAGCATTGATCTTTTTAGAATCGCAAGTGACCATCCCAGTCTCTTCCCTAACTGAGGTAATGGATTGGAGGGCATTCGTTCTCCTGGAAAGATATGCTACATACCTGTCCAGCTTGTTACCATGTTCAAACAGTCTTTGTTTTACCAAGGACTGTTCCTTCCTTGCTGTCCACATAAGCATGGAATTCAAGGTGGACCAAAGAGCTATAACCCACTGCAATTTAGCTACCGATTTTATCAAAATACACCTCTGTCGCGCCTCAAGCAGGCATTGCTGCTTCCCCCTTCTATTGTTTCTGACCGGCAGAGTAAGGAGTAATTATCCCCCTGGCATAAGCCTTAGCAGTCTCCCAAAGAATAGTCAGGTTACAGGCTGTATCCAAATTGGTGTCTAAAAATACCTTAAATTCATTCAAGAAATATTCTATGAATTTACTGTCTTTAAGAATAAAGGGATCCATTCACCTGCAACATTGCCTTGAACCTCAGTCTCTAAATATTCTGCAGCGTGGTCAGAAATAGTAATATTTCCAATTGTACAAGATGTTACCAGATCCAAGGATAATGTAGGGGTTAGGAAAAGATCAATCTTAGTATGACACTTGTGCAGACTAGAAAAGAACGTAAAGTCCCTACCCATGGGGTGGGGTGCCTCCAGACATTCACCAATCCCAGGTTAGCACATAAGTCCATTAGTTGCTTAGATTGTTGAGGGACCTCGAGACATTCAATCCACCGCGGGATCCATGAGGCAATTAAACTCACCCTCTATAATAAACTGGCGCAAAAGCCATCAATTTGGAGAATGCATCTATCAAAAATTTAAGGGGGTACACTGTGAGGCAATAAACAGTCAAAATACCATACCCTTCTCCATGTATTGAGGGTTTAAGAATGACAAACCACCCATACTCATCTTTAATCTGATTTAGCAACATAAATGAAAGATTCTTCCTAATAAGTATGGCCAATCCCCTGCTCCTAGTATTAAAGGAGGAGAAGTACACCCAATCAAACCCGTTCTGCTGCAGTTTTAAATGTTCCTTATCATCGAGATGAGTCTCCTGCAAAAGGGCATTGTCCACCCTCTCCTTTCTAAGGCTAGAAAGCACCTTTTTCCTCTGAACTGGCAAATGGCTCCCTCTAATATTCCAGGTACGCCATTTGAGGACACAATTGGCCATGGCTCTCGATAACATCATTTGAACTCCAAAAAGGAAGAATTCGACTTACCAAATGCTAAGCATAAACAAAGAAAGACTCATGAAACCTAAAAAAAACATTAACTAAAACTACTATAACTAACATTCTAATAACTATGTATATAAAGAAACCAACAAAGTAAACCAGGGGCTTGACTCCCTGCCCACAGGGGACATTTACATCTCACAAAAACTCCTTCATAACTCCTTCCAGCTTCAGCCACCTCCCAGGCCCAGGCCAAAAAAAGGAGGAAAAAAAATCAACAAGGAAATTAAAAGTAGAGACTCTACCCATTCCCAAATATAATTTAATTTAACACCCATTAATATCAGAAAAAAATTCAGCTACATCTTCTTTAGGAAAACAATGTTAAAATGCCACAGAGAGGTCAGTTCCATGCTTTGCTTCTCTTTCAGGACACACTGGGGACTCAAGGGCTAGACATTTCCCTGCCAAAGGTCTTACTGCAGTATCAACTGCCTGTACTCTTACAATACAGACAGAACACCTCAACTGGGGGGGTGCTGACTGTATCTTAGAAATACAGCCTATTGGAACCACCCATGTGAAATCCCCTGTAGCCCCAGAGCGAGGAATTTGCCCTTTCCAGACAAGACGGATAGCCTGGCCACAACTCTGTTAAAATGCCTCCCTCTCCCATTGTCTTACTTCCCCTCCATATTAGCATAGGTATGTGCATCCCCCATTCACTGAAGGCAGAATCCTTCTGCCTTAATCTCTTCTCATCAACATAATCATGAAGAATATGATCATCAGTTTCTGTAATCCATTCATACATTTTCACAGGACATTGACATTCATCAAGCTTTGTAAATTCATAATTATCTACCTTAAACTATGTAATGACAATTGCCCATGTGACTGATATATCTTTGTTTAATTCCTATAAAATATACTGTCTGTGTGTAAGGCACAGATTCGTGAAGAAGAGTCACTACAAATAGACACATGGCTACTTTAGAGACACTTTGAATCTCTCACCGGCTGTTTAATAATAAAGCTATTGCTGTTGTACAGAAAACTTGTGTCATCTGGATTTGTGGAACATAGCAGACATCAACAGGAGAGAGAGAAAAAGAAAAAGAAACACTATTGTCCACATCCATTAGATTATCCAATCTATTTTAATGTGTCCAAAAAATTTTTCACTTTTTCTGTAGAGTCAAATGAGCACACAGACCCATCATAAGTGTGCCGAAGCACCACCGGCTACCACAGGGAATACTGGATACCAACGTCTCTCAGTCTTCTCTTGGTTTCATCAAAGCACTTCCTTTTACGAATAACAGCTGCAGAGAAGTCCTGAAAAAAAATTACCTTTGAATCTTTGTAAATTAACGTCTATGAATCCTTTCCCTTTATTCTGGAGGCCTCCATAACTTTAACTTTGTCCCGCACTAGGACCGCGCAAGGACGCTGGTCTGAGCCAAGCCTGGGCACTGCAATCCGACAGGCCCTCTCAACTTTCACGCGATCCGATGTGGCCTCCAAGCCAAGAATTCGTGGCAGCCAACTTTCAAAGAAGCTTGCTGGCTGGTCGCCTTCTACTCTCTCCAGCTGCCCCACAATGCAAACATTCTTCCGCCTATCTCAGTCCTCGAGGTCATCGACTTGTTCCAGTAAAGTAAGGACCTGTTTCTCAAGAACTCGGACTTGTTCCTTTGAAGAGTCAATCGTGGTCTCCAAAGTTGTGGTCCTTCTTTCAACTTCTTGCATTCTACTGACCTTAATCATCTACAAATTTACTAACCCATCCTTCTGTGCCCTCATCCAGGACATTTATATAAATGACAAACATCAGTGGACCCAAAACAGATCCATGCAGTACCCCACTAGTAACTGAACTCCAGTATGAATATTTCCCATCAATCACCACCTCTGACTTCTTTCAACTAGCCAATTTCTGATCCAAACTGCTAAATCACCCTCAATCCCATACCTCCATATTTTGTGCAATAGCCTACCATGGGGAACCTTATCAAATGCCTTACTGAAATCCAGATACACCACATCAACCACTTTACCCTCATCCACCTGTTTGGTCACCTTCTCAAAGAACTCAATAAGGTTTGTGAGGCACGACCTACCCTTCACTAAACCATGTTGATTATCCCTAACCAACTTATTCCTCTCTCTAGATGATTTTAAATCCTATCTCTTATAACGCTTTCCAACACTTTACCCACAACCGAAGTAAGGCTCACAGCTCTATAATTACCAGGGTTGTCTCTACTCCCCTTCTTGAACAAGGGAACAACATTTGCTATCTTCCAGTCTTATGGCACTACTCCTGTAGACAATGACCACAGAAAGATCAAAGCCAAAGGCTTGGCAACCTCCTCCCTGGCTTCCCAGACAACACTGGGATAAGTCCCATCCGGCCAAGGGGATTTACTATTTTCACACTTTCCAGAATTGCTAACATCTCTTCCTTATGCACCTCAATCCAATTTAGTTAGTAGCCTGTATCTCAGTACTGTCCTCGACCACATTGTCTTTTTTTCATGTGAAAACTGACAAAAAATATTCATTTAGCGCTTCCCCTATATCCTCTGACTCCAAGCACAACTTCCCACTACTATACTTGATTGGCCCTAATCTTACTCTAGTCATTCTTTTATTCCTGATATAGTTATAGAAAGCCTTAGGGTTTTTCTTGATCCTATCCGCCAATGACTTCTCATGTCCCCTCCTGGCTCTTCTTAGCTCTCCTTTTAAGTCTTTCCTGGCTAACATGTAACTCTCAAGCACCTTAACTGAGCCATCACATCTCATTCTAACATAAGGTTTCTTCTTCCCCTTGACAAGAGATTCAACTTCCTTAGTAAACCATGGCTCCCACGCTCGAAAAATTCTTCCTTGCTTGACTAGCAGCAGGGAGAAAATCCAAGTTGTTAGCTGTAACAAAAAGAAAAACAGCTTCCACATCCAACTTCAAAATCTCAGCAACTACTAAAAGTTAAACTAAAATCCCATTTCTGTGGGAGCTTGACTCCACCCCTTCATGCTGCTTCTATTTTTCCAACTTTAAGATCAAACTCAAGGCCTCACATGCTGTTTACCTTATTGGCTAAGAACAGATCGCTTGTCACCTCTGTTAACTCTCTTCATTAAAGAAAAAAGACAAAATACACCTCCTGAAGTCACAGTATCGTCACAAAGTGTCTAACTTCAGACCAGGACTTAAGCGATGGAGTTTGACTCAGTCCTTTCACTTTTAGCAAGTACATTTTGGCAGCTGTCTTTGCATCTAAGTAGCCTTTTTCAGGATCCACTCTGCTCATCTCAGACAGAGCAAAGGCTAGAAAAGGTATCTTAAAAATAGTCTGTTCATCACTAACCTGACTAGAAAACTGCATCCAGTGGACTTTTCAAGTTGTAGTCTGAAAATCAAATTCAAACTCAACTTCAGAAGCTGCAATATACAAACTTTCATGGATGACAAACAAAACGATCATCCAGAATAAGGAACTTTAGCTTACTAAATTGAAGTTTCATTTATTTGAACACAGAACTGTACAGCACAGGAACTGGCCCTTCGGCCCACATTGTTATGCCAAACATGACGCCAAATTAAACTAATCCATTCTGCCTAACCTTGGTTCATATCCATCTATTCCTTGCATTTTTGTGTGTTTATCTAAAAGTCTCTTAAATGCCCCTATCATATCTGCCTCCACCACCATCCCTGGCAGTGTGTTCCAGGCTCCTGCCACTCTCTAAGCAAAAAACTTGTCCCTCACATCTCCACTGAGCTGCCCCCAGCTCACCTTAAAAGCATGTCCCCTCGTTTTAGACAGTTCAACTCTGGGATAAAGATTCTGAGCTTCAACCCTATCGATGCATCTCATAATTTTATAGACTTTTATCAACTTCTTTCTCTCCCCTCAGCTTTGACCGCTCCAGAGAAAACAACCTGAGTTTTTCCAGCCTCTTCTTATAGTCCATGTTCTCTAATGCAGGCTGCATCCTGGTAAACCTCTACCTTAGTTAACAGTCTGCTTAATGGAGCTATTAGCATTGTAGTGAGACCACAATTATTTAAAGCAATTCTACTTGGAAGATCATGTGCTTAGTATGCCTAAGTTCCAATTAGCAAAGCAAATCTTCTTTGCTCAGCTCAACGGAGGCACTCCAGCAAAAACAGGACAAAGGAAATGTTTTAAAGACTCCCTGAAAGTTCCCTTCAAGAGATGTCACGTAGATGTCATAGATATCATCTTAACGCATGAGAAACGATCGTTCAGAAAAAATCGACTTGAAGGAACCTCCTATATGAAGGAACATAAAACTAGTTAGTTAGCAAGAGGAAGTTCGGAAAAGGAATGCAGACAATCTCAAGGCCAAGAACAAATCTCAGTTGTTCGAAACACCAACGTATGGTTGAAGATGCAGCTCTAAGGTCAGGCTCATCAACTCTGCAAAGATGCCTAGAACCCATGACCAGTAACACGAAATTTCCCCAAACGTTGACAATCATTCTCATTAGCAAGCGATTGCCTACCAGTTACAGTATGATTAGAAGAACTTTCAATGTCAGTAATTTCAAATGGCCTTGCAGGATGTCTCTGAACTTCAGAAAGCACAATCTTTCATGGAAGGTAGCAGTTTGGGCTGGATAACAGGCAACAGCAGGGATACTGGCAGAGTGACATTGGTGGAAGCATGAACACTATTTTCAGGGGAAAAGGCAGCAAGTTCAGAGCCAATTCCAGAACCCAGAGGTAGCATCTCAGCAATCTGGTGGATCACAGTTTGCTGGTAAAATACAAAATTTCACATGGCCCTTTTAGCACTGGCATCAGGAGCCAAGACAGCTGCAGTATAAGCTTCCAAGGCATTATCATTGTCTAATGATCTGAGTCAGCTGACTGCTCAAATTTGGTGGCTTCAACCTGAGCTGGAACAGCAACTGAATTACTGTGTCATTAGATGCTGAACCACACTGAATCTACACATTTTGTACCATGTTGACACTGTCTTCAAGATTAGAAACCGTACATCTTCTTCGTAGTAAAGAACTAAATTCCTTCCAACAGTCAAATGACCCAAACTTCCTAACAGGCAGACTGCAGAACAAGTCTCGTCTCAGTACACCTCACCTCCGAACATTATTTTTGCACTGAATCTGAAGGTACACACCCAAACTGACAATTTTATAAACCTCATAACTGTAGCAATGTCCTCCAAAAATGCAAGAATATGGAGCCATGCCTGTCATTCCATCAGTTTGTTTTTACTGCAGTCTTATTATGTCTTTTTGTTCTGCAAACAACTGCGAGAGAGTTGCATGGTATTTGGAGGCTATATCTGTCATACCGAATTGCTCTAAATGATCAGAAATAATGAGATTTTACGGTGAAACATGTAGCAGTGGCAGCTGTATCAGAAAACCATGAAACATTTTAATATTTGGCATGAGACCCAATTACTAGAGATTTCCGATATGTGAGTAATGAGAATATTATGCACTGTACGTTGTCTGAGGTTGATGAGTTGGGAGGAAAGATGAAGATGCATTCATTGAACTTAATGATCCTTATAAAGTTACTGGACCTTTTGGCACTCTTGCCAGGTTCTCAGGGTCAGACTTTTGAGATTGATCTCCATGGCTATGTGCTTTCGTTCCTTTGATGAGTGTGTGTGGAGGAGCTCCTGGCCCCTTAAGAAGGATCATTTCCATCATCCATTCCATTTCCTACACTAAGGCTTCCTAATGGCATTTGACAGTCTAGGAGCATTCCTTCTGGCCTGTTGTTCCATTGTTGCAGTTTCTTTCCAAAACTGAGACTCTTATGCAACCATTCCCAGGATTTACAGCATCCAGAATACACCATCCATTAAAAGAGGAGCCAACTTGAATCAAGAAGTTCTGGGTAAGTTCAAATCTAGGCCCTTGCTGACTGTACAGCCATTCAGCAATATGGTTAACTGTTTGTCAACTGAACAAGATGTGTGGTATCCCAAATGATGCCTGTTACATTTTGTTGATGGAATTAAAAATTCTGCTGTCATTGCAGCAGAAATAACTCCACATAGGCTGGTATCCCGTCACCAAGTCACCCTTTATGTACACGTGGAAAGTCCTTGACTCTGACACTTAGCCTCATCAGGGTCAGTACAGAGTGTCAGAATCTCTAACACTCCTCTTTTGATGTGTCAGCCAGGGGTCCCTGATTGGACCAGATTAAATGCCCCAATCATAAAATGCAAATTCTATGAGGTCCAGATGACCAACCTCATTACATTCATTACACTCCTCTGAGTCCAGTGACATCAGCCAGTCCTTTTTCTTGGGGTGTGTTAGCACTGGATCAGGTGCCACTGACTCAGCGTCCAATATGGGCAACGCATAGGAGCTTGCCTCTTGCACCTCCTGCTCCAGGAATATCTCAGTAGAAATTCCCTTTCTTCATCCACTAGCAAAGGCATCAATTCAGCGACTGCCATCATATCTATTTCTGATTTAGACGTCTCGTCAACACTTGACAGAGAGGGTGAACCCAAAGGCTCCAGCAATTTTCCAACTATTCTGAAGAGCAGGACATGCTTTGGTCCCACAGTTTGCAATTTCTCGCGTTTCATATGGTCCATGTGCTTGTTCAGGACCACTGCACCAACCTGACCTTTATACATCACTGGCTCTGATCTCGCATCGACTATGCCTCTTACCCATGCAGGGCCCTTTCCTTGGTTCTCACCATCAAACTTCATTCCAGTAGTAGTCTGTCTCTCTCGCCTGGCAAAGTCTTGGGTCCAGCACTGGTGTCCTTTTTCCATTTCACCCTCCTCCACCAGGTCTGGAAAGACGAGATTTAACGGTATGGAACTCTACCAGTGCTATCCCTGCCGTTGCATGTGGGGTGGTCCCGTAATCAAATAAGAACTATAACAGCATAGTATCTACCAAGGCTGTTGACTGTTTCTTTAAAGTTTGGACTGTTCTTTCTACCAGGCTATTGGATGATGGATGGTATGAAGCAGTCCTGATATGTCAAATCACATTCGACTTTAGAAAATATCCAAACTTCCTGCTGCTAAACAATGGTCTGTTACCTGTGACCAACACTTCCAGGACACCATATATTGAAAAAGATACGCACAGTTGTTATATTTGTCCCATGTTTGACAAATAGACTCTATACATGTCCAACCACTTTGAGTGGGCATCTAGAATGACAAAGAACATTCAGCCCATGAAAGGATCTGCATTGTCAACGTGTAATCAAGTCTCGGGATTACATGGCCATTCCCAGGGATGTGGGGTAATAAGTCTTACCCTTGTTGGCATTCTGGACACTGCCCAACCAATGCAGCTGTGTCTGCATCCAATCCTGGCCGCCAGGCATAACTTCTCGCCAGCATCTTTATTTTGGAAACCCCTCAATGGCCCTGGTTGAATTCAGCTAGTTTGCTCAGGACAATCACTCTTGCTCCCCATAACAATATGATATCATCTACTGTGAGCTAGTCTCTCCAAGTTCAAAATGGTTTTAATTCCAGTTATGACAGCGCTTTGGTTTTCCCCGTCACCACCAGAGGTTTCAGTTTTGACAGGACTGGATCCTTTTGCGTCCAAAGTCTGATATTCTCAGCTGTGGTTGGAAGTGTGTCCGGAAAATTTAAAACCATTTAAAGTTCTTCCAATGGTAGTACCATAGATGGCATATCTGCCAATGGGAGGCAGCTCAATGCATCCACATTTGCAAGATCTCCTCTCATGGTGATCCAACTTGTAATTGCAGGTACTGAGTACTAGAGCCCACCGCTGAAGTCGACCTGAAGCTATGGGTGACACTGCCTTGTTCTCTTTAAGCAGACCCAGAAGGGAATCTGTGGTCCATCATTTTCACAAATTTACAATCATAAGGACGTTAGAGGAACTTCCTGACTCCAAATATGATCATCAATCCTTTTTTCCTCTATCTAGCATGTTTACACTCTGCATTAGCCAAAGTCCTGGATGGGCATTCTTCTCCATTGGTCCACCTATGAGCTATACCATCCCGATGCCATTTGGGGAGGCATTGCATGTCAATATCAGATCTCATTTGGGATCATTGTCACCTCTGAGAATGATAGCTGTTTCTTCACTTCACTGAAACCTTTGGCTTGGTTACAAGACCTTTTTCAAGGCTGACTCTGTTTTTAGGAATCAATGCGAAGGTGCCAGAATGGAAGCTAGGTTATGTATGGAGTTTCCGGAATAATCTATCAGCCCAAGAAATGAACTAAGCTCCAGGTCAGATGTGGGAGCCAGCGCATCTTTGATCTCCCTCACTTTATTTTCCAACAGTTATAACCCAGTCCTGTTGACTGTGTAGCCCAAATAGGTCACTTAGAGGGACTGGAACACACATTTTTCCATTCTTAGGCATTCGGCCACAACAGAAAAACATCTAAGATTACATTCAAGTTCTTTAAGTGCCCATTATTAGTCTTCCCTGTTATTAGCACAAGACCATAAGAAATAGGAGCATAAATCAGACTATTTCAGCCCATCGGGACTGCTCCGCCATTCAATCATGGCTGATAGATTCTTCAAACCCATTTTACTTTTTCTCCCTGTAGTCTGTAATCCCCTTGGCAATCTCCAATTTATCTATCTGTTTTAAATATTCTGAATGACCTGGCCTCCACAGCCTTCCGTGGCAATAACTTCCACAAATTCACCACTCTGTGGCTAAAGAGGTTTCTCCTTATCTCCATTCAGAAGGGTCTTCCCTTTACTTTATGTTACCAACATCCACGATGTCCAGGCTGTTCAATATTCTGTAAGTTTCAATCAGATCCCTCCTCATCCTTCTAAACTCCATTGAGTATAGTCCCAGAGTCCTCAAACGTTCCTCATACATTAAACTGGGATCATTCTTGCGAACTCCTCTGGACTCTTCCTGACTCACCTGCCCAGCTAAAAATTAAAAGATCACTACTAAAGCCTCCACTATCTATTCAGCTATGTCCTTCAGAACTCTAGAATGCAGCCCATCTGGTCCAGAAGATTTATCCACTTTCAGACCTTTCAGTTTTTATAACACCTTCTTCTTGGTGATGCCCACCATACTCATCTCTGCTTCCTGACTCTCTTGAATTTTTGGAATATTACTCATGTCTTCCACCATGAAAACCTACGGAAAATAGAAGACCGGGAAACAGTTCCTCAGCGATTTCTTTTTGAACCTCGCTTCTACGTACCCAGCATCATTTTCCAGCGGCCAAAAGTCCACTTTGGCTTCTCTTTTGCTCTTTAAGTATCAAAAGGAAGCTCTTGCAATCTTTCCTAATATTACTAGCTAGCATACCCTCATATTTAGTCTTCTCCCTTCTATTTCTTTCTTCATTGTCCTCTGTTGGTCTTTGTAAGCTTCCCAATCCTCTGGCTTCCGATTGCCCTTCACCACATTATATGCTTACTTTTTTGCTTTTAAGCTGTCCTGGACTTCCTTGGTCAGGGTTGTATCATCCTCCTTTTAGTATGCTTCCTTTTCCTTGGGATGAAGTTTTGCTATGTCTATTCCACTGTCTTTCCTGCTTGGCTCCTCTCTCAGTCAATCTGGTCAGTTTCTCCCTCATGGCTCTGTTGTTGTCTTTATTCAACTGTAATACCATTACCTGGGAATCCACCTTCTCACCCTGAAATTGAAGAGTAAATTCTATCATATTATGGTCACTGTTTTCTAAGGGTTCCTTCACTTTAAGCTCCCTAAACAAGTCTGCCTCATTGCACAACACTAAATCTAGAACTGCCTGTTCCCTAATAGGCTCCACGAGAAGTCACTCCAAAAGCCATCTTGCAGATATTCCACAAACTCCTTTTCTTGCAATCCACTACAAACCTGATTTTCCCAGTTCACCTGCATACTGAAATCCTCCATGATCACTGTAACCTTGCCTTTCTTACATGCCTTTTCTATCTCCTGGTGTATTTTATGCCCCAAATCCTGACTACTGTTTCAAAGCCTGTAGATAACTCCCATTACATTTTTTTTACCTTCATGGTTCCTCAACTCTACCCACACAGATTCTACATCATCTGGGCCTATTTCATTTATTGCTACTAATTTATTTTCATTTTTTACTAACAAGACAATCCCACCCCCTCTGCTCTCATGCCTGTCTTTTTGAGAGGATGCATATCCTTGGATATTTAGCTCCCAGTCCTGATCTCCTTGCAGCCACCTCTCCACCTCTTCATACCTGCCAATTTTGATCTAAGCCACACTAATTTACCTTATTTCGTAGACTGCATGCATTCATTTACACACCTTCAGTCCTGTATTGACAGTCCTTCTTTTCATTGTTATTCCTTTATCCAATGTGTTTGAAGTTTGATTCCAACTTTTTCCAAACACTCTATCCTATTTTGTGAGCTGGAGACTTTAATAATCTCTCCCGAGTTCTCCTGTCTTATATTGTTTTCATATTTTTCAATGCAATTAAATCCACCACGACAGATGTTAACCTGCAGCTTTGCTTCCCATGTCATTACACTTCTTGGAGTTTTACCCTTGATTCCGCCTCCTCCTCCACCTCCTCCCTCCCCAGTTTAAAATCCTGTAGACCACCCTATTTACCCTTTTCACTAGAACACTAGCCCCAGTTCAGTTCAGGTGGAGACCTTCCAATGGTACAGATCCCTCTTGTTCAAATACTGATACCAGTGCCCCATGAAAAGGAACCTCTCTTTCCCACACTACTCTTTTGGCCACGTGTTTACTTTCCTTATTCTCACATCCCTATGCCAATTTGCACGTGGCTCGGGCAGTAATCTGGACATTCTGACCCTTGAGGACCTGTTCTTCAATTTGACTCCTAGTTCCGGATAATCCCTAAACAAGTCCTTATTCCTAGTCTTGCTTATGTTGTTTATCCCGACATGGACCATAACAGCTGGATCCTCCCCCCCCCACACCCCCAACCTCCAATATCATTTCAAACCAATCAAAGATGTCCCAAACCCTGATAACAGGCAGGCAACTTACCATGCAGGTCTTTCGATCCTGTTTACAAAGGATACTATTCATTCCCCTAATTATAGAATCCCCCAGAACTATGTGAAAGTGAGGACTGCAGATGCTGGAGATCAGAGTCGAGAGTGTGATGCTAGAAAAAGCACAGCAGATCAGGCAGCATCTGAGGAGCAGGAGAATCAACGTTTCGGGCAAAAGCCCTTCATCAGGAGGGCTTTTGCCTGAAACATCGTTTCTCCTGCTCCTCGGATGCTGCTCCCCTTCAACTACCACATTATCTAAATAAATGGCGATCTTGCTAAACGTTCTCCATCGTCCACTGAAAAATTGAACAGCTGAGTTACCCAAGTGACAGTCCTGTACGTTGATACAAAACATTATTGGCATTAATTGTAGCATACATCTGGGAATTCTCATCTAAACCCAATTACAAGTAAGCATGGCTCATGTTCAGCTTCGTGAAGGACAGCACCCCTGCCTGCTTTGCATATAATTCCTTTATCCAAAGGATTGGGTACTTATCCAGCTGAGAAAAGCAGTTTACTGTTTGTTTGAAATCCTCATAAAGGCAACCGAACCCATCTGGCTTCAAAATCGGTAATACCAGTAGAACAGAAGAGAACAGCCTTTATTATCATGTACACTCAATGAGTGTAGTGAAAAGCTTATAAGTCACCAATTACAGCACCAACTTCGATACAAACATTACTAGGCACAGATTATTTTGTTAAAGAAATAAAATGCTCTGCATTCCAGAAAATATTTCAATATAGCAGACCACAATGGCATTTAGTTTCCAGACCACACCAGGCCTTGGCTCCACACCACACTGATGACATGCCATGCCGAGGTCACTGCAGGAGCTTGCCACACCGGGATGTCTCCATGCCAAAGCCGGGAGGTTGCCGTGCCGTACCAGAAGGCTGTTGCGCCAGGCCAGGAGGATGCCACACCAAACCGGGAAGCTGCAGCACTAGGCCGGGAATCATCGCCAGAGATCGGGAATCATTGTCCACCAGAAGCCAGGGACATTGCTCCTCATCAGGAGTAGTCATCAAAAGACTGGGATTCAAAGGGAAGGAAAGAAGAAGAAGAAGAAAGAAAAGCACGAGGAGGAAGAAAACTAGAAGAGAAAGAAGAAGAGTGGGCAGAGTGGACAAGCACCCACTGGAATTTCCTACCTACCACCATCTGGCCAAATGCAGATCATTCCTCAAATTGGACTGATTTGACGATTCCTTCACTTTTCAGCCCTCTACTTTTGCCCCATGACAAATGGCACTGAGCAGCGGTTGCATAATCGTAGAATTCTTCTCGGTCAACATACAAAATGGCCATGGCTCCTCTGATAGTCCCTAGACATTCCTAGAGGACTTCCGGTTATCTCATCAGAACATCATTCAGACAGCCATTTCCTTACTTAACAATGTTGAGCTAATCAAGGTGAACATCTCTCAACCAATTTTGCCCCATTAAACCTGGGCCCAAGCCTTTTACTACAATTACTGGTAACTGAAACAACTGCTTTTCATAAGATACCAGAACCAAAGTGGTACCCTTAATATTCCCCGACATATGTTCTCAAGCTTAGCCAAGATCTTATGCAAACTTAAGGGTTAGAGTTCAGATTAAACTTTGTTAAAAGCTGCTTCTGAGATCAGAGATACGGCTGCGCCAGTGTTGACATCCATTAAAACCGAAATGACTATTTAACCAGACATTTATTTTGATTGGCTCTGATTTGGCTGTCGTTAAGCAATCTAACTGTTCCAACCCTGATGCAGGTGGATTTTCCAAGTGTGCACTCTCCTAGATACCAGCCTTTGAGTTATCCTACTTAATGTAAGCCGAGTAGGACCTTTCTGCTGTCTCAAATCCCCATACCAGCAGCAACTACAATGGCTTGCCGACCCGGATCCTGAAGAAAATTTTAACCATTTAGCCAAGGCTTGGCTTTGTTTTAGGATTTTGCTGGGACCGACCTAGAGTCCGTCCGATCAGACTATATCCTGCGTGAGGTCATGCAATTGCCTTCACACAAATAGTGTTCCCTAAACTCAGTCAGACAGGTGAGGGCGTACACTTTTGTCAGAATACCCTGCTACTCATGTGCTCCACTTGCTGCATTTTCCAATGATAGAGCTAGCTGTAGCACATATAGAATCATAGACTCATTGTGATGTACAACATGGAATCAGACCCTTCAATTCAACACATTAATGCTGACCAGATATCCTAAATTAATCTAGTCCCATTTGCCAGCATTTGTGCAAAATCCCTCTAAACCCTTCCTATTCATATACCCATTCAGATGCCTTTTAAATGCTGCAATTGTACCAGCATTCATAATTTCTTCTGGCAGTTCAATCCATAAACCTACCACCCTCTGTGTGAAAAGGTTGCCCCTTACGTCCCTTTTAAATCTTTCCCCCTCACCTTAAACCTATACCCGCTAGTTCTGGACTCCCCCACCCCAGGGAAAAGACCTTGCCAACTTACCCTATCCATGGCCCTCATGATTTTATAAACCTGTATAAGGTCACCTCTCAACCTCCACGCTTCACAGAAAACAGCCCCAGTCTATTCAGCCAGTCCCTACAGCTCAAATCCTCCAACCCTGGCAACATCCTTGTAAATCTCTTCTGAATCCTTTCAAGTTTCACAACATCCTTCCTGTAGGAGCGAGACTAGAATTGCACACAGTGTTCCAAAAGTAGCCTAACCAATGTCCTGTACAACCACAACATGAACTCCCAACTCCTATATCCTATGCCCTGACCAAAAAGGAAAGCATACCATACACCTTCTTCACTATCCTATCTATCTGCAACTCCACTTTCAAGGAACTATGAACCCGCACTCCAAGGTCTTTTTGTTTCAGCAACACTCCCCAGGACCTTCCCATTAAGTGTATAAATCCTGCTCTGACTTGCCTTTCCAAAATACAGCACTCCACATTTATCTAAATTAAACACCATCTGCCACTCCTCGGCCCTTTGGCCCATCTGATCCAGATCCCATTGCACTGAGGTAACCTTCTTCACTGTCCACTAAACCTCCAATTTTGGTGTCACCTGCAAACTTACTAATCATGCCTCCTAAATTCTCCAAATAGTTTATATAAATGTCAAATAACAAGGGACCCAGCACCAATCCCTGAGGAATACTGCTGGCCACTGGCCTCCAGTTTGAAAAACATCCCTTCACCACTACCCACTGTCTCCTACAGTCAAGCCAATTTTGTATCCAATTGGCAAGCCCTCCCTATTTTGTTATGGAAGAGTCCACAATCACAGAGCATAATCTGCTACAAATTAAGGGTTGCAAATATAAGACAGAGATGAGGAGGAACTGCTTCTCTCAGAGGATAGCAAATCTGTGGAATTCTTTGCTGCCGAGGGCTGTCAAAGCTGCATCATGTAAGTAACATAAGGCTGAGATAGACAGAATATTAATCGGAAAGTGAATCAAGTATCATAGGGAAAAAGCGGAAAAAGTGGACTCAAGGATTATCAGATTAGCCATGATCACATTGAATGGTGGAGCAAACTTAATGATGGAATAGCTTACTTCTGCTCCTATGACATATGGATTCACCAAATCCTGTCCAACATATACAACATTCAAAGAAGCTTACCAAGATACCTTACGTAGTACCTTCTGAATCCACTATTACTGGTGAAAATCCTCCCTTAACAACATTGTTTGTTAACTTACATCAAACAACCTGCAGCAGTTCAAGGCTGCAGCTCACCACCAACTTCTCAAGTTCAAACAGGGATGGGCAATAAACACTTACCAAGATAGCAACACCTATGGATGAACGAAAAATGCAAAATTTATGCTTAATTGCTTCTTTACATTTTTTAAATCAAAAGATTAATTTTAATGCATCTGAATCTTAAACTGGTTTATATAACAAGTACAGTCAGGTTTGCGTCCCTCTGAAATCTTGGCTTTTGGTAAAGTAGGAAGACTAGTATGGAAAAATTCCTCAAATAAACAATGCACTTCTGAAACTGGGGCTAAAGCATTACTTCCCGGCTAAAACAACTGTTATCTAGTTAATTCACTCCCTGGGAGTGTCTGGCTCTCAGTAGGTGCCAAAAAATGCAGTATCATCTATTTTGAACACAGCAAGATACCAAAAATTCTAAATTCAATAAGAATGGTCTTTCTTTTACAATGAAATGATACTACCCACGAGAGCTACATATATTTTGTTTACCGTTTTCCTTCAATAACAACTCAACGCCTTCCAAGTTATCCACTGCAGCTGCAATATGGAGTGCAGTCCTTCCTTGATGGTCACCCTGGTTGATATCAAATTTCTTTGTGTTTAGTAAAGGTGTCAATTCATTTATGCCCATATAGGCAGCCTGAAAGAAAAGTATAATTGAAAAGTACAATGAATTTGAATAGAATGGCACCATGTGAAGTTAAAGTCAATTTTGTGTTGAAAAAGGTCATTTTTCCACATTCCTTCCTGATTTCATGCACAATTCTCACATCAAACACATTTCACAAAGGTCCAAATTTTAAACAGTTATGCATGCTATTTTTGTCATGCAAATTGAATTTCACAATCATAGCAGAATTATAAAACAGAGCATACATACAATATTACATCTCTGGAGCACTATTCATAAATGTTGAAGTTCTAATCAGGAACTGCAAGTTATAAAATGCTAACTCAACACTGTCGTACTAATTGGAAGGGGACTAGTATACTGGCAGGGAGATTTGCTCAAGCTGCTCAGGAGAATTTAAACTAGTAAACTGGGGGGGGGGGAGACCCAGGGAAATAGTGAGGAAGGAAATCAATCTGAGACTGGTACAGTTGAGAACAGATGAGAGTAAAACAGTCAGAGCAGGCAGGGACAAGGTAGGACTAATAGATTAAACTGTATTTATTTCAAAGCAAGGGGCCTAACAGGGAAGGCAGATGAACTCAGGGCATGGTTACAAACAAGGGACTGGGATATCATAGCAATTACAGAAACATGGCTCAGGGATGGGCAGGACTGGCCGCTTAAATGTTCCAGGATACAAATGCTACATGAAGGATAGAAAGGGAGGCAAAAGAGGAGGGGGAGTGGTGTTTTTGATAAGGAATAGCATTACAGCTGTACTGAGGGAGGATATTCCTGGAAATACATCCAGGGAAGTTATTTGGGTGGAACTGGAAAATAAGAAAGGGATGATGACCTTATTGGGATTGTATTATAGATCCTCCAACAGAGGGAAATTGAGAAACAAACTTGTAAAGAAATCTCAGCTATCAGTAAGAATAATACAGGGGTTATGGTAGGGGATTTTAACTTTCCAAATATAGACTGGGACTGCCATAGTGTTAAAGGTTTAGATGGAGAGGAATTTGTTAAGAGCGTACAAGACAATTTTCTGATTCAGTATGTGGATATACCTACTAGAGAAGGTGCAAAACTTGACCTACTCTTGGGAAATAAGGCAGGGCAGGTGACTGAGGTGTCAGTGGGGGAGCACTTTGGGGCCAGCGACCATAATTCTATTAGATTTAAAATCGTGATGAAAAAGGATAGACCAGATCTAAAAGTTGAAGTTCTAAATTGGAGAAAGGCCAATTTTGACAGTATTAGGCAAGAACTTTCAAAAGCTGATTGGGGGCAGATGTTTGCAGGTAAAGGGATGGCTGGAAAATGGGAAGCCTTCAAAATGAGATAACGAGAATCCAAAGAAAGTATATTACTGTTAGGGTGAAAGGAAAGGCTGGTAGGCATAGAGAATGCTGGGTGACTAAAGAAATCAAGGGTTTGGTTAAGAAAAAGACAGGATAGATCGTGTGAATCCTTAGAAGAGTATAAAGGCAGTAAGAGTATACTTAAGAGGGAAATCAGGAGGGCAAAAAGGGGACAGGAGATAGCTTTGGCAAATAGAATTAAGGAGAATCCAAAGGGGTTTTTTCAAGTACATTACAATCAAAAGGGTAACTAGGGAGAGAATAGGGTCCCTCAGAGATCAGCAAAATGGCCTTTGTGTGGAGCCGCAGAAAATGGGGGAGATACTAAACGAGTATTTTGCATCAGTATTTACTGTGGAAAAGGATATGGAAGATATAGAATGTAGGTAAATAGATGGTGACACCTTGAAAAATGTCCATATTAGAGAGGAGGAAGTGCTGGATGTCTTGAAACGCATAAAGGAGGATAAATCCCCAGGACCTGATCAGGTGCACCCAAGAACACTGTGGGAAGCCAAAGAAGTGATTGCTGGACCTCTTGTTGAGATAGTTGTATCATCAAAAGTCACAGGTGACATGCCGGAAGACTGGAGGTTGGCTAATGTGGTGCCACTGTTTAAGAAGGGTGATAAGCACAAGCCAGGGAACTATAGATCAGTGAGCCTGACATCGGTGGTGGGCAAGTTGTTGGAGGGAATCCTGAGGGACAGGATGTACATGTATTTGGAAAGGCAAGGACTGATTAGAGATAGTCAACATGGCTTTGTGTGTGGGAAATCATGTCTCACAAACTTGATTGAGTTTTCTTGAAGAAGTAACAAAGGGGATTGATAAGGGCTGAGCAGTAGATGTGACCTATATGGATTTCAGTAAGGCGTTCGACAAGGTTCCCATGGGAGACTGGTAAACAAGGTTAGATCTCACGGAATACAGGGAGAACTAGCCATTTGGATGCAGAACTGGCTCAAAGGTACAAGATAGAGGATGGTGGTGGAGGGCTGTTTTTCAGATTAGAGGTCTGTGATCATTGGAGTGCCACAAGGATCAGTGCTGGGTTCACCACTTTTTGTCATTTATATAAATGATTTGAATGCGAGCATAACAGGTATGGTTAGTAAGTTTGCAGGTGACACCAAAATTGGAGGTGTAGTGGACAGCGAAGAAGGTTACCGCAGATTACAACAGGAGCTGGATCAAATGAGCCAATTGGCTGAGAAGTGGCAGATGGAGTCTAATTTAGATAAATGCGAGGTGCTACATTTTGGGAAAGCAAATCTTAGCAGGACTCATACACTTAATGGTAAGGTCCTGGGGAGTGTTGCTGAACAAAGAGATCTTGGAGTGCAGGTTCATAGCTCTTTGAAAGTGGAGTCACAGGTAGATAGGATAGTGAAGAAGGCGTTTGGTATGCTTTCTTTAATTGGTCAGAGTATTGAGTACAGGAATAGGGAGGTCATGTTGCGGCTCGTCAGGCCATTGGTTAGGCCACTGTTTGAATATTGCATGCAATCCTGGTCTCCTTCCTATCGGAAAGATGTTGTGAAACTTGAAAGGGTTCAGAAAATATTTACAAGGATGTTGCCAGGATTGGAGGATTTGAGTTACAGGGAGAAGTTGAATAGGCTGGGGCTATTTTCCCTGGAGCGTCGGAGGCTGAGGGGTGACTTTATAGAGGTTTATAAAATCATGAGGGGCATGGATAGGATAAATAGACAAGGTCTTTTCCCTGTTGTGGTGGAGTCCAGAACTGGAGGGCAGAAGTTTAGGGTGAGAGGGGAAAGATAAAGAAGAGACCTAAGGGGCAACTTTTTCACACAGAGGGTGGTATGTGTGTGGAATGAGATGCCAGAGGAAGTGGTGGAGGCTGGTACAATAGCAATATTTAAAAGGCATTTGGATGGGTATATAAATAAGAAGGGTTTGGAGGGATTTGGGCCAGATGCTGGCAGGTGGGACTAGATTGGGTTGGGATATATGGACGGGTTGGACCAAAGGGTCTGTTTCCATGCTGTACATCTCTATGACTCTATGATTCTATACAATTGGTCTGTGAAAAGTGGTGAGGAAACCAAGACACATATTTGATTTAACCCTCATCAGTCAGTCTGCCATAAATGCTTCTATTCCTGTGGAGATGAAGTCCCATGTTCACATTAAGAATATCCTCCATCATGTTTTGTACTACCATCAATGTGCTGAATGAGATAATCTTCAAACGGATCTCGTGACTCTAAATGGGGCATCCATGAGGCACTGTATGTGATTACCAGTAGCAAAACTATATTCCAACACAACCTACAACCTAAAATAAAACATTACCTCAGGGCCTAAGATTTTCTCCTCACTATTATTACTATATAATCAGGAGATCAACCTCAATGAAAAATATAGAAGGGCATGCTTGGAGCAGTTGCAGGTGTGCCTAAAAATGAGTAAAGAGTGTGGTGTTGGAAAAGCACAGCAGGTCAGACAGCATCTGAGAAGCGGAAGAATCGACGTTTCGGCCTTCATCAGGAATGAGGCTTGTGAGCTAAGGGGGTAGAGAAATAAACGGGATGGGAGTGGGGCTGGGGGGAAGGTAGATGAACCTGTGATAGGTAGATGAAGGTGGGGGTGAATGATAGGTCGGAGATGAGGATGGAGCGTATAGCTAGGAAGGAAGATGGACAGATAGGACAGGTCAAGAGGGCAGTGCTGAGCTAGAAGGTTGGATCTCGGATAAGGTGCGGGGAGGGGAAATGACGAAACTGGTGAAATTCACATTAATCCCGTGTGGTTAGAGGGTCCCGAGGCAGAAGATTAGGTATTATTCCTCTAGATGTCAGGTGGTTAGGGTTTGGCAGTGGAGGAAGCCCAACACCTGCATGTTTTTGGTGGAGTGGGAAGGGGAGATGAAGTGTTCGACCACAGGGTGGTGGGGTTGCTTCGTACGTGTGACCTGGAGATGTTCTCCGAAGTATTCTGCAAGTAAGCATCCTGTCTCCCCAATGTGGAGGAGACCACATCAGGTGCAACAGATACAGTAAATGACATGTGCGGAAGTGCAGGCAAATCTCTGATGGATGTGGAAGACTCCTTTAGGGCCTTGGTCGGAGGTGAGGCGGGAGAAGTGTGGGCACAGGTTTTGCAATTCTTGTGGTGGCAGGGGAAGGTGCTGTGAGGGGAGGGTGGGTTGGTGGGGGGTGGCGTGGATCTGACAAGAGAGTTGCGGAAGGAATGGTCTTTATGGACTGCAGATAGGGGTGGGAAGGGAAATATAGTTTTGGTGGTGGCAAAAATGACTGAGGATGATGCGATGTATCCAGAAGTTGGCGGAGTGGAAGGTGAGGATGAGGGGGTTTCTCTCCTTGTTGAGGTTGGAGGGGTTGGGTTCGTGGGCGGAGGTGTGGTAAGTGGGTAATATGCACTGGAGGGCATCACTGACCACATGGGAAGGGAAATTGCAGTCTTTGAAGAAGGAGGCCATCTGATGTGTTCTGTGGTGGAACTGGTCCTTCTGAGAGCAGATGCGACGGAGGCGGAGGAATTGGGAATAAGCTTTACGGATGCAGATAGATGGATATCTCTGGTGGTGGGGTCAATTTGTAGGTGGCGGAAAAGCGGAGGATGAGCTCCCCACCCCATCTGCATTTTGTAACCTTCCTGGCCCCATCGGCATTCCGTAAATCCCACCCCACCCCAATCTGCATTCCTTAAAGCCCGCCCCATCCCTATCTGCATTCTGTAAAGCCCCACCATCAGAGATATATTTCCCTCCTCACCCCATCTGCATTCTGTAAAGCCCCACCATCAGAGATATATTTCCCTCCTCACCCCATCTGCATTCCATAAAGCTCCACCACCAGAGATATATTTCCCTTCTAACCCCTATCTGCAATCCGTAAAGCCTCACCACCAGAGATATATTTCCCTCCCCATCCCCTACCTGCATTCCGTAAAGCCCCACCACCAGAGATATATTTCCCTCCTCACCTCTATCTGTGTTCTGTAAAGACCATTCCCTCTGCAACTCTCGTCAGATCCACACCCCCCCCCCCCCCCCCCCCCCAACAAACCCACCCTCCCCTCCTGGCACCTTCCCCTGCCACAGCAAGAATTGCAAAACCTGCACCAACACCTCCCTCCTCACCTCCGTCCAAGGCCCCAAGGGAGCCTTCCACGTCCATCAGAGATTTACTTGCACTTCCACACATCATTTACTGTATCCGTTGCTCCCGATGCAGTCTCCTCTACATTGGGGAGACAGGACGCCTACTTGCAGAACATTTCAGAGAACATCTCCGGGACACACGCACGAAGAAACCCCATCACTCCGTGGTCGAACATTTTAACTCCCCCTCCCACTCCACCAAGAACATGCAGGTGCTGGGCCTCCTCCATTGCCAAACCCTAACCACCCGATGCCTGTAGGAAGAATGCCCGTCTTCCACCTTGGGACCCTCTAACCACACAGGATTAATGTGAATTTCACCAGTTTCCTCATTTACCCTCCCCACACCTTATCCCAGATCCAACCTTCCAACTCAGCACTGGCCTCTTGACCTCTCCGACCTGTCCATCTTCCTTCCCATCTATCCGCTCCACCCTCATCTCCAACCTATCATCTTCAGCCCCACCTACATCTACCTATCACAGTCTCAGCTACCTTCCCCCCACCCCCACCCCCCTCCCATTTATCTCTCTACCCCTTGGCTTAGAAGCCTCATTCCTGATGAAGGGTTTATGCCTAAAACATTGATTCTTCTGCTCCTCAGATGCTGCCTGACCTGCTGCGCTTTTCCAGCATCACACTCTCCAGCATTTGCAGTCCTCACTTTCTCCGATTTGTACCTAAAAATGAGATGACAATCTGGTGAGGCTACAAAGTTTGGATGTTAAGCAGCATTAGCAAGTGTTAGACTGGTCTAAATGTTCCATAACTAATAGATGACAGAAGTTTGAGTATGATGAAATATTTCCAACTTGCCTAATTACAGCTCCAACAATATTCAAGAAGCATAACACATTCCAGGGGGGAAAGAAAATCCACATGACTGGCAGACACTTATTCTCTCCACCACCACTTGTCAGAAGCTCAGTGGCAACAGTGCATACCATCTACAAGTTGCAATGCAGAAATTCACCAAAGCTTCTTAGAGTGCATTTTCCAAGCTCATTACCACTACCATCTAGAAGGTCAAGGGAAGCAGACACTTGAGAACATCACCAGCTGTAAGTCCCCTTCCAAATCACTCACATCCTGATATAAAAATATATAACTGTTCCTTCAGTGTCATTGGGCCAAAACCCTGGAATACATCATGGAGCTATCTTTACAAATGGACTATAGTGGTTCATGGTGGCACAGTGGGTAGCACTGCTGCCTCACAGCGCCAGAGACCTGGGTTCAATTCCTGCCTCTGGCGACTGACTGTGTGGAGTTTGCACATTCTCCCCATGTTTGCATGGGTTTCCTCCGGGTGCTCCGGTTTCCTCCCACAGTCCAAAAATGTGCAGGTGAGGTGAATTGGCTATGCTAAATTGCCCGTAGTGTTAGGTGAAGGGGTAAATGTAGATGAATGGGTCTGGGTGGGTTGCGCTTCGGTGGGTCAGTGTGGACTTGTTGGACCGAAGGGCCTGGTTCCACACTGTAAGTAATCTAAACTAGCCCAAACCTTAAAGAAGGCATCTTAAGGGCAACTAGGATGAGAAATAAGTGCTGGTTCAGCCAGTGATACCCGTATCCCATGAATCAGTTAACAAAATTAAAGGTTGCTTAACATCATGAGAACAAGTCTTCTCACCTCTGCTATGCCAGGACTATCAACAATTGTAGATGGTGCCATTTCTTGCCTTGGCACTTCCCTAATCCAGAACCAGCAGGGTTACTGAGCTTAATTTCACACTCATCTATTAAGATCTCTCTTTTCCTTATCTCCCAAAATCTTCAAATTGAATGGCATAACCACACAGTCTACTATCAGTGTCTGCATAAAATATTTTCATTGCCAGCAAAGGATAAGGAGGTCAATGCCAAGAATAGCCACTTCCACACAATTTCCACTACTGCTGTGTCCTACATTTTGTAGATACAGACAAACACAGGACCACTTCTTTGGAGATCTCCCCAGAACTCCCAAAGGAATATAAGCAACTGTTTGCAAGATATCCTGTTCAGCTTTCTGCTCTTGTAAGATGATTCTAGGTTGGTTAAAGCATTCAAAATTTGAAATTTAAAAACTGATCGTCTGTCTTAAAAACATGACAAGTGCTTATCCAACTATTTTAATTTCTTCTAAGATAGAAACTATTTACTGATAACAAGTAGAAACTAAAGTCAGATTAACAATCCAGTTTAACTAGAATAAAATAACATATCATAAGTCTTACCTTATGAAGTTCACTTTGTCCATACTTATCAATTACAATTCGGTCATCACTAACATTGTCGCTTATCTACAAATTGTGCACAGATTGAATGTCAAAAAATGCGATTTTGAAAATATGAAAATATTTTTTGTTTCTATAACAGATTGCAAAAGTATCAAATACAGTTTGCTTATATCTCTAATACGTCTAAAAATCTAGAATTTCAACTTGTGGATGACTTAAGCAATTCCACAAACAACAGATCAGATCTAAGCTATGCAGTCCTGCCATATCCAGTCATGAATAATGGTGGACAATTAAACAACTCACTCCACAAATATCACCATCCGCAATGACAGAAGAGCCCAACACATGAGTGCAAAAGATAAGGTTGAAGCATTCTCAGCAATCTTCAACCAAAAGTGCCAAGTGGATGTTCTATCTCAGCCTACTCCAATGGTCCCCAGCATCATAAATACCAGTCTTTAGCCAAGTCAATTCACTCTATGTGATATCAGGACATGCTTGGAAGCATTGTTTACAGCAAAGCCTATGGGCCCTGACAATATTCCAGCAATTGTACTGAAGACTTGAGCTCTAGAACTTGCATGTATGTAGCCACAAAACCTGAGAGATTTATGCAGGATATTTGATGATGATAATGCCATTGAATATGATATGATGGTGATTACCTGGCACCTCTATGATCTGAATATTAATTGCCAATTCATATCTGAATGTTGACCAGCTCTTGATGAATATGGGAACAAACTCAGCAACTGTAAGTGTAACTGAATAATGTGCAATCATCAGCAAAGAAGCTGCTACTGACCTTATGTTCAAAAGAAAGAAATTGATGAAGTTGCTAAAGGTGATTATACCTACGACACTGTTCCTGCTAACTTCTTGAGCTCTGCTGGGTGGGGGGGGGGGGGGGGAGGGGCTTTAAAATGTTCTCTGACAATAACCACTGTTCTTTGTGCTCCAGCATGATTTCAGCAGTGCAGAGCTTTCCTCATGATCATTCTGCCTTCAACTTTTTCGGATCTGCTTTATCCTGCACATAACCAAATGCTGCAGCTACGTTATTCCTGTTTATTTCTGAGGAGGCAGTGACCATAATATGATAGAATTTACTCTGCAATTTGAGAGGGAAAAGGTGGAATCAAATGTAACTGTATTACAGCTGAATAATGGGAACTACAGAGCCATTAGGGAGGAGCTGACAAGAATTGCCTAGGACAGAAGCCCAGCAGGAAAGACAGTGGATCAGCAATGGCAGGAGTTTCTGGAAGTAACTTGAGAGAAGTAGTAATGGGGAATTAAAAAAAGGCTGAAGACCTGAATAAATACTTCATGTCAGTCTTCACAGTGGAAGACACAAGTAATATCCAAAAATTCAAGAGAGTCAGGTGGCAGAGATGAGTACAGTGGCCGTCACCAAGGAGAAGGTGCTAGAAAAACTGAAAGTCTGAAAGTAAATAAATCACCTTGACCAGATGGGTTATACCCTAGAGTTCGGAAGGAGATAGTTGAAGAGATAGTGGAGGCTTTAGTCGTGATCTTTCAGGTATCACTGGAATCAGGAAGAGTCCCAGAAGACTGGACAATCACTAATGTAACTGCTCTGTTTAAAAAGGGAGCAGGGCAAAAGACAGGAAATTATGGGCCGATTAGCCGATCTCTGTTGTTGGTAAGATTTTTTGTGAAGAATGAGATTTCTGAATACTCAGAAGTGCATGGTAAAATATGGCAACATCAGTATGGCTTCATTAATGGGAGGTCATGCCTGACAAATCTGCTACAATTCTTTGAGGAGGTAACAAGTAGGTTAGACCAAGGACAGCCAATGGATATGATCTCTCTGGACTTCCAGAAGGCCTCTGATAAGGTTCTACACAGAAGGCTGCTGAATAAGATAAGGGCACATGGTTTTAGAGGCAAGGTACTATCATGAATAGAAAATTGGCTGTCTGTCAGAATCAAAAAGTGTGGCACTGGAAAAGCACAGCAGGTCAGGAAGCATTCAAGGATCAGGAGAGTCAATGTTTCGGGTATAAGCCCTTCAGCAAAGAATGGGAATAAAAGGGTCCTTCTCAAGATGGAAGCCAGTGACTTGTAGTATTCTACAAGGGTCAGTTTTGGGACCACAACGTTTTACTTTATACATTAATGATTTGGATGAAGGAACTAAGGGCATTCTGGCTAAGTTTGCAAATGATACAAAGATAGGTAGAGGGGCAGTGAGTATTTAGGAGGCAGGAAAGCTGCAGAAAGATTTAGAAAGGTTAGGAGAGTGGGCAAAGAAGTGGTAGATGAAATACAATGTGCGAAAATGTGAGGTCATGCACTTTAGAAGTAAGAACAGAGGCATGGACTATTTTCTAAATGGGAGAAAATTCAGTAATCTGAAGTGCAAAGGGACTTGCATGTCTTAGTCCAGGTTTCTCTTATGATAAACTTGCAGGTTGAGTCAGTAGTTAGGAAAGCAAATACAAATGTTGTCATTCATCTCAAGAGGGGTATGTCCTTCTGAGGCTTTAAAAGACTCTGGTCAGACTACATTTTGAGTATTGTGAGCAATTTTGGGCCCCATACTTCAGGAATGATGTACTGGTCCTGAAGTGAGTCCAGAGGAGTTCACAAGAATGATCCCAGCAATGAAAGGCTTAACATATGAGGAACGCTCGAGGACTCTGGGACTATACTCAATGGAGTTTAGAAGGATGAGGAGGTCTGATTAAAATTTACAGAATATTGAACAGTCTGGACGTTGGGAAGATGTTTCCATTGGCAGGAGAGACAAGGACCAGATGGCACAAGCTTACAGTAAAGCAGACTCTTTAGAACGGAGATAAGGAGAAACGTCTTTAGCCACTGAGTGGTGAATTTGTGGAATTCATTGTTACAGAAGGCAGTGGAGGCCAGGTTATTCAGAATATTTAAAACGGAGATTGGTAAGTTCTTGACTGCCAATTTCATCAAAGCTTTTGGGAATAAAGCAGGAAAATGGGCTTGAAAACCTATCAGCCATGATCCAATGGAAAAGTAATTGATGGGCTGAATGGCCTAATTTCTGCTCCTGTGTCTTATGGTCTTATGACTTAGACCAATGGTGCAATGAATTCAGAAGGAAGGTAATTCTAGCGTAATCCAAACTGAGCATTGATAAAAGGTTATTGGTGGTGAGAAAGTATAGTTTAATAGTGCTGATTACATCACCTTCCATCACTTTGCCAATAATGAAGAGAGGGCTGCCTAGATTGTCCTGCACTTTTTAAACAGGTCACACATGGAAAATATACCAAAATGTCCTGTAGACATGATAACTGCAGTTCTACTCATACAGTTTGGCAGGTTGCAGGTGGATCCAGAACACAATCTACAGCTCTGATATTGTCCAGGTTTGTTGTATTCATTGTGATCAATCTGCAATGCTGGAAACTTTAGGAGGAACCTGAGATGGATTGACCACTCAGCATTTCTGGTTGAGATTGTTGAATTCATGTGCTGGATTCCATCTTCACTGAGGGTGGTTATGATTATGGTACAGCCTCTTCCTGATAGTTATTTCATTCTTTCCCAACATATGACCACTATAACAGGACTCCAAAGTTTTAATCTGAGCCATTAGTTGTGGGATTGATTAGTTCAGTCTAAAATCTAAAGCTTCAGAATTTTACCATACATGTATAGTCCTGCATTATAGCTCCATTGTTTTGTACCTCATTTTCTTGGCTATATCTTATGCCCCCTTGCATGCCCTTCTGTCCTTTCATTGAACCAGGTACAATAGTTTGGTGATAATAGTAGAGTGAGAGATATACTGAGCTGAGGTTGTAACAGAATACAATTCTGCTACTCATAAATGCCAAGCTTCAAACCTCTGGGTTTGTTCTTGATCCAACCAATTTAGCCGTGATAGTGCTACACTACATCATAGAGAACATCCTCAGATTGCAACCAAGGTCCTTTCTGCACAAGGACTGTCTAGTGGTCAGTTCTACCAAAACTTTGAACTGATGCATCTTTAACAGACAGAATGGGAGAGGCAAGGTCACTTGGGTTTTTCCCTTTGTGTTGATTCTCTCGCTACCTGTCACAAGCATAGTCTGGCCACTAAGTGAGTCCAGGCTCAGCCAGTAAGGGTATATGTGAGCTACTGTGGGTTATGGAAGTGAACCCCACTCACAAACAACCACTGTACATTCTGTGTTTAATGAACCCTAACTGCTTGCAACTGGTTCAAAACAGAGGAGTACTCATTCATCAATTATGGGAGGGTAGGAGTCTAAATTCAGCAGAGGCTCTTTAGGTCCAGAGTCAATGTTGAAGTTTTCCATAGCGGTCCATCTCCTGACAAAGCACTGTCCCACAATCCTACTGGACCAATTTTATAGCTGGTTAGCATTATGATGTGAGTTGGATAAGGATCAGACTTTTTGGGTGAAGGGTTTGAATTAGAAACCTCTTAACCATGCCACTTCTACTCACATTCCGCTTGAAAAGTGAACTTGACAACCAATGAAACATCTTCCTAAAACTCTGCAACCTTCTCAAAGTGGTATAAAACCTGAAAAAATTAATAACAAATATTTGAAGAGCTTAGTGAATATGTCACTTCAACAAACAGTTTTATAAAATCATTACTTTGTTTCAGACTCAAGGCCAGCCAAAGTTGTGAAAGTGCCAAGTAAGCCTTCATGGACCCAACAGGCAAAAGAGAGTAACAGCAGCAGTCTCTAACTCGAATCACTAACTCCTAACCCAACAGCTGATTTGTTCCTTCTTAGTGTTCAATGCTTACCTCACCATAGCATCTTAATCACCAAGTAAATCCATGACTCAACCTGAATTTCCAATCTTTAGCTAACATCCCAAACCCAAATTTTAAGATTCTTTACACCATCCCGAAGCTTTACATCAACCCAATTCCTACCTCAACCTAAATTGTGTCCACCTCCACTGCATAAGTGCCTCAATCTGAGCCCTCAACACTTAAGCAAATAGATAACAATGTGTCAATTACAAAACACTTAGACCCAAACCTTGGTGCTTTTGTGGTGCAATGGTCATGTCCGGAGGCCCAGTTTCAAATCCTACCTTACTCCAAAGTGTGTAATAACATCCCTGAACTGGTTGATTAGAAAATATCTAATGAGGAAAGATATGTTCAATACCAGCCTGGGAAGGGTCAGGCAGATGGTTTTAGGGCCACAGGGAGAGCAACAAAGATCTCAAACAGAAATATTGCAAGTGGATGCTTTGCATGTGGGAAACTCAAATCAAACAGTACATCACAATCTGACAGTAAAACATGGTTAATCAGGACTTGGATATTATTGCACATTGAATAATACAGGGGAAAATATGCAGTTGGGAAATAGGTAAAGCAGTATTACTTCTGCAATCATAATTGCATATGCAAGGTTAATGAACTCACACCAGTGTATAATTGTTTCAGCCAAGAGCTGAGTTAACAAGAATGAAAACTATGTGAAGAAAATATATGATTGTATTTGTATTAGCTAAAATGTGCATACAAAAATGAAATGTGCCTGCAAACAATGGTAGATGTTACAGACAAATAGATAAGGTGCTGTGAGGGGAGGGGGTTAAGCTAGATATGCCTGTACAAACAGTAGTTATAGGCATCTGTTTCCCGCTGCTGCAAAAACAAGAACAAAACACAATCAAGAATAAAAGGAAATGTTGCTTTGGCAAGCAAGGGAAACAGATGGTGGTGAAGAAGGATATATAACAATAAGACCACAGAGGGATGTGGTCAAACGGCCTTGTGAAGCCAGAGATAAACATTTTGTCACGGACAAGGCCGGATGAGTTCAGAGATAAACAAGGGTAGTGGGAAATGTAAACAGGGGAGGAGCAATGGGAGGAGGGAAGAGAAACGAATTACATAAATATTGTGTTACTCATTAAACTTAGTGTGTATGTGACTACCTTTGTAAACAGTAGACACCACACCCCCTCTTGCAAGAACATAATAAACGATACTACTGCTTCAGATCTTGTCTCGGACTGAAATTATTGAAGTGAGTGAGCTTAGTTTCTCACAAAACTAAAACCAACCATCACATCCAAGATTTGATGGAGTGGCCCAGTTTATCATAACTTGGCCTTCATTGGTTTTGAACATGGAAGGACAAAGCATCGTCCACAGTGGACAAGATTTCACCCGATCATCTGATCTATCAAGACGCACAGTCACATTGAGGAGAAATCGTAGAAATGTTGGGACTGTGGGAATAGATTCATTTCCCCATCTCAGCCTGAAAGGCCATTCCCCTGATCAGTGTGTGGGAAGAGGTTCTTTCAGTTATCCCACCTGCTGTAACATCACCAACTTCACACTGATGAGAGATCTTTTGAATTATGAGACTGCGGACTTGCTATAAGGTTCTGTGGAACTTATATCCTTTCCATATGTTCACACTGAGACTTCACAAGAGGAGAAAGTGAGGACTGCAGCTGCTGGAAAGTCAGAGTTGATAAAGCGTGGCACTGGAACAAGCATTGCAGATCAGGCAGCATCCAAGGGGCAACAGAGTCAACATTTCAAGCATAACCCTTCTTCAGGACAGAAGGGCTATGCCCGAAATGTCAACTCTCTTGCTCCTCAGATGCTGCCTGACCTGCTGTGGTTGTTCCAATGCCACGTGTTTATCAAGACTTTACAAGAAAAGTAATCATCCAATCTCACTGTACACCTGCAAATTCATGCTGGAGCAAACCATTCCCCTGACGTGATCATGGCAAGGGATTTATCTGGTTATTCCACCTGCTGGTACACCAATGAGTTCACACTAATAAGAAACATTTTAAATGTTCTGAGGAACTGACATGCTGTCAATATATTCATTCTGACCAAAGACTGTTCAGATGCTCTCACTACGGGACTAAGTTAGACAGTCATCTCACCTCGCAGCATACTAACGTGTTCACACTGTGGAGGGGCAAATCTCCATCTATGAATTTGGGAGGGATTTACTGAGACACCAAGAAGTTCTCAGGTAAATACAATGATTGAAATTTTCCCTCAGATCCAAAACTGAACCATGTTCATTTGGGTCTGTTCCTGCTAAAGTTAACAACCTCCAGCCAGTATGTAGATACAGTATTAATACTCTGGATAAAAGTCTAATAAATCAGTTACGTGTTAAAAGACCCAAATCTTATCCCAACAAGAGCCCCTAATCCTTAACACCAAACTTTTTTAGTTTAGATTACTTACAGTGAGGAAACAGGCCCTTCGGCCCAACAAGTCCACTCCGACCCGCCGAAGCGCAACCCACCCAGACCCAGTCCCCTACATTTACCCCTTCACCTAACACAATGGGCAATTTAGCATGGCCAATTCACCTAACCTGCACATTTTTGGACTGTGGGAGGAAACTTAACACCTTATATCCTTATTCTATCTCTGAATCCTCCATCCTTTTGTAAACATAACACCTAAACCTTAGCCCAATCTTAACCACCTCAGAACTCAACCCTTTTCCAAACTTAAAAATCACACAATACCAGGATATAGTCCAACAGGTCTATTTGAAGACACGAGCTTTCGAAGAGCTGCTGCTTCGAAAGCGAGCGCCTCCAATTAAACCTGTTCGACTATAACCTGGTGTTCTGTGATTTATAACTTTGTCCACCCCTGTTCAACACCGGCTCCTCCAAATAATATTTTCCAAACTCTTAACACCTTATCCCTTTCCGCTGGCCCTTACGCTCTAAACCCAAACTCAACCTAACTGTAACCACCACATCTAACCCTGAAACGTTGACACTAATTCCCAATTCTTAATCCCTTGTCCGGGGAAGGGGGTACCGTTCGGTTATGTATAAGAAGTCACTGGATAGAAAGGCAAGTAATAATTTCTTGTCCTAACCTAATATCCAAAAGGTTCAAACGACGCCATGTGAAATGGTTGATTGCATTAAGCTCTCCGTCATCACTTAATTTTCCTCCAATTGATTAATAACCGCTATTTTTTTTAAAAAGCCAAATGCCACTGAAGGGGATGAATGTGAGCGCGAGGCCATCCCGCGTTCATCGGCGACCGTTGAGCGCGCGAGTCTTCTTTCTGCAAACAAATTGGCGGGGTTTATCTTTCAGCGCAAATAGCTGGACCCCACATTGAATCGAGAAACAAAGCACTTCCTTTGGTAAAATTGCGGCTGAAGTCGTCGGTTTGCTCAAGTCGGGCCTTGTCGGCGGGAAGAAAGGACAGGGAGGTACAGATGCATGGCGGGGGTGGTTTGGGCGGGCGAAGGAGGCAGGGAAAGGAAGTAAAAGAGGGAAAAAGGGATAGAGGTATGGGGCAGGCACAGAAGGAGAGTGGTGGGGTGGGGGACAGAGACTGGTAAAGAGAAGAGGGGAGGGTTGGGGCGGAAATAGGACAGTGGTGTAGAAAGGTGAGAGGGGGATGCGAGAGAAAGATGGAGACAGGAAGGGAAAGTGAAAGAGGGAAAGGGAGGGAAGCTGAGTAGGGAGAGGTGGAAGAGAGGAATGGGGAGGTTAAGGAGGAAGGTTAGAGAGGAATAGATGTTGAGAGGTGGGAGGAGAGAGGGAAAGGAGGAGGGAGGTTGGAGAGAGGGATAGGTGTTGGGAGGTGGCAAGGGTGAGGAGAGAACAAGCAGGGTTGTGGGGAGGTGAGAAATCAGGGAGGGGCATGAGGGGAGGGTGAGAAGCACAGAATAGAACAATGAGGATGAAAAATATGTTAACTTGTATAAAATATTAATTCATCTTGGTCTAATGTACTTTGTTTAACTCACTTTAGAAATAATAAGAGCATAAGATGTAGGAGTGGAAGTAAGGCCATCCAGCCCATCGAGTCCACTCTGCCATTTAATCATGGCTGATGGGTATTTCAACACAACTTACCTGCACTCTCCCCATAGCCCTTAATTCCTTGCGAGATCAAGAATTTATCAATCTCTACCTTGAAGACATTTAATGACCCGGCCTCCACTGTGGTCCATGGCAATGAATTCTGCAGACCCACCACTCTCTGGCTGAAGAAATGTCTCCTCATTTCCGTTCTAAATTTACCCCCTCTATTCTAAGGGTGTGCCCACGGGTCCTAGCCTTCCCACCTAACAGAAACAACTTCCCAGTGTCCACCCTTTCTAAGCCATGCATTGTCTTGTAAGTTTCTATTAGATCTCCCCTCAACCCTCTAAACTCTAACGAGTACAATCCTAGGCTCCTCAGCCATTCATCGTATGTTAGGCCTACCATTCCAGGGATCATCCGTGTGAATCTCCGCTGGACACGCTCCTGTGCCAGTATGTCCTTCCTGAGGTGTGGGGCCCAAAATTCTAAATGGGGCCTAACTAGAGCTTTATAAAGTCTCAGAAACACATTGCTGCTTTTATATTCCAATCCTTTTGAGATAAATGATAACATTGCATTTGCTTTCTTAATCACATACTCAACCTGCAAGTTGACCTTAAGAGAATCCTGGACTAGCACTACCAGATCCCTTGGTACTTTGGCTTTATGAATTTTCTCACGGTTTAGAAAATAGTGCATGCCTGTATTCTTTTTTCCAAAGTGCAAGACCTCACATTTGCTCACGTTGAATGTCATCAGCCATTTCTTGGACTACTCTCCTAAACTGTCTAAGTCTTTCTGCAGCCTTCCCACCTCCTCAGTACTACCTGCCTGTCCACCACTCTCTGGCTGAAGAAATGTCTCCTCATTTCCGTTCTAAATTTACCCCCTCTATTCTAAGGGTGTGCCCACGTGTCCTAGCCTTCATTGGCAAACTTCGCCAGAATGCCCCCAGTCCCTTCATCCAGATCATTAATACATAAAGTGAACAGCTGCGGCCCCAACACTGAACCCTGTGGGGCACTACGTGTCACCAACTGCCATTCCGAAAAAGAACCTTTTATCCCTGCCTTACAAAACTCTCTGCCTTTTGTAAGACAGCCAATCCTCAATCCATGCCAGTAGCTCATCTTGAACACCATGGGCCCTCACCTTACTTAGCAGCCTCCCGTGAGGCACCTAACCGAAGGCCTTTTGGAAGTCTAGATAGATAACATCTACTGGGTTTTCCTAGTCTAACCTACTTGTTACCTCTTCAAAGAATTCTAACAGGTTTGTCAGGTACGACCTCCCCTTACTAAGTCATGCTGACTAATCTAATCCTGCACTTCCAAGAATTTAGAAATCTCATCCTTAACGATGGATTCTAGAATTTTACCAACAACCGAGGTTAAGCTAATCAGCTTATAATTTTCCATCTTTTGTCTTGATTGTTTCCTGAACAAGGGGATTACAACAGCGATTTTCCAATGATCTGGGACTTTCCCTGACTCCACTGACTTTTGAAAGATCAAAACCAATGCTTCCGCTATTTCCTCAGCCACCTCCCTCAGAAATCTAGGTTGTAGCCCATCGGGGTCAGGAGATTTATCAATTTCTAGACCTTTTAGCTTTTTTAGCATTTTCTCTTTTGTAATGGCTACCATACTCAATTCTGCCCTCCACTGTCCTTAATTGTTGGGATATTACTCATGTCTTCCTTATCTCCCATCACCAGCCTTCCAGCATCAATTTGGAGCGGCCCAATGTTTACTTTTGCCTCTTGTTTGTTTCTTATGTATTGAAAATAAACTTTTACTATCAGTTCTAATATTACTGGCTAGCCTACCTTCATATTTGTTCCTCTCCTTCCTTATTTCTCTCTTTGTTATCCTATGTTTGTTTTTGTAGCCCTCCCGATCTTCTGATTTCAGTGCTCTTGACCACTTTATAGGCTCTGTCTTTTTCTTTGAATCATTTCCTGTCTACCTTTGTCAGCCATGGCTGTCTAATCCCCCCTCCCGCATAATCTTTCTTTTATTTGGGATGAGCCTCTGTACTGCGTCCTCAATTACACCCAGAAACTCCTGCCATTGTTGCTCTACTGTCTTCCCCGCTAGGCTCTTCTTCCAATTGATTTTTGTCAGTTCCTCTCTCATGCCCCTGTAATTACCTTTATTTAACTGTAACACCATTACACCCAATTTTGCCTTCTCACTTTCCAACTGCATACTGAACTCTGCCATAATATGATCGCTGCTCCTAAGTGTTCCCTTACTATAAGATCTTTTATAAAGTCTGGCTCATTACATAGCACTAAGTCCAGAACAGCCTACTCCTTTGTGGGCTCCATCACTAGCTGTTCCAAAAAGCCATCCTTTAAGCAATTCATGAATTTTCTTTCTTTGAATCCACCGGCAACATTATTCACCCAGTCCACCTGCATATTGAAGTCCCCCCATGATCACCGTGACCTTGCCTTTTTGACATGCCCTATCTATTTTCCAGTACATCTTGTGTCCTTGGTCCTGACCATTGGTGGGAGGTCTGTACATAACTCCCAGTGAATGTGAGTCTGTTAAAGGCATAGTAAGGAGAATTTATAGTGTAGAACAGAGAAATGGCAGAGAATCTAAATGGGTACACTACTTTTTGTCATTTTGAAAGCATAAGAGATATAGTTAGTAAGTTTGCAGATGACACCAATATTGGAGGTGTAGTGGACAGCAAAGAAGGTTACCTCAGATTACAACAGTATCTTGATCAGATGGGCCATTGGGCTGAGAAGTGACAGATGGAGTTTAATTCAGGTAAATGTGAGGTGCTGCATTTTGGGAAAGCAAATCTTAGCAGGACTTATACACTTAATGGTAAGTTCCTAGGGAGTGTTGCTGAACAAAGAGACCTTGGAGTGCAGGTTCATAGCTCCTTGAAAGTAGAGTCGCAGGTAGATAGGATAGTAAAGAAGGCGTTTGGTATGCTTTCCTTTCTCGGTCAGAGTATTGAGTACAGGAGTTGGGAGGTTATGTTGCGGCTGTACAGGACATTGGTTAGACCACTGTTGGAATATTCGGGTCTCCTTCCTATCGGAAAGATGTTGTGAAACTTGAAAGGATACAGAAAAGATTTACAAGGATTTTGCCAGGGTTGGAGAATTTGAGCTAGAGGGAGAGGCTGAACAGGCTGGGGCTGTTCTCCGTGAAGCATCGGAGGCTGAGGGGTGACTGATAGAGGTTTACAAAATTATGAGGGGAATGGATAGGATAAATAGACAAGGTATTTTCCCTGTGGTGGTGGAGTCCAGAATTAGAGGGCATAAGTTTAGGGTGAGAGGGGAAAGGTATAAAAGAGATCTAAGGGGCAACCTTTTCACACAGAGGGTGGCATGTGTATGGAATGAGATGCCAGAGGAAGTGGTGGAGGGTGGTACAATAGCAACATTTAAAAGGCATTGGGATGGGTATATGAATAAGAAGGGTTTGGAGGGATTTGGGCCGGATGCTGGCAGGTGGGACTAGACTGGGTTGGGATATCTGGTCGGCATGGTCGGGTTGGACCAAAGGGTCTGTTTCCATGCTGTACATCTCTGACTCTATGATTCTATAAAATTGGTTTTTGAAAAGTGATGAGGAAACCAAGACACTTGTTTGATTTCACCCTCATCAGTCAGTCTGCCATAAATGCTTCTATTCCTGTGGAGATGAAGTCCCATGTTAACATTAAGGATATCCTCCATCATGTTGTGTGCTACTATCAATGTGCTGAATGAGATAGTCTTTAAACAGATCTCGTGACTCTAAATGGGGCATCCACGAGGCACCGTATGTGATTAACAGTGGCAAAATTATATTCCAACACAATCTACAACCTAAAATAAAACATTACCTCAGAGCCTAAGATTTTCTAAGATTTTCTCCTCACTATTATTACTGCATAATCAGGAGATCAACCTCAATGAAGGCATAGGTTTAGGGTGAGAGGGGAAAGATATAAAAGAGACCTAAGGGCAACTTTTTCACGCAGAGGGCAGTAGGTGGATGGAATGAGCTGCCAGAGGAAGTGTTGGAGGTTAGTACAATTACAACATTTAAAAGGCATCTGTATATGAATAGGAAGGGTTTGGAGGATATGGGCCGTGGGACCTGATTGGGTTGGGTATCTGGTTGGCATGGATAGGTTGGACTGAAGGATCTGTTTCCGTGCTGTATGTCTCTATCACTCTATAAGGAGCTTGTGCACATGCTTTGAATAATTCATGCTGCTCAAGCATGAAAACAAAGCTGACCACACTTTCAACATATGATGCACTAATGATAACCAGCATGTTACTACATGCTTGATGAGCTAATCACATTCCTAAGTCTACAAATTCTTTAAGGTTTTCAAGCTGAAATAATGAAGAGAACTTACTATATGTTTTCATCATTGCAGCATCTATGCCAACATGTAACATGCACAAGCATGTTGAAAATGAATTGTTGAAAACGTGAGCCAAGCAAATAGCTTTGAGAAGTCTTTGGTTATTTACACAAAATATTGTGCATGCGGAGATGAATCCCAACTTTGGTACTATTATCTGAAAAACAGGACAAATGCAATCTGACCAATTACTACCCCATGAGTCTATTTTGACCATCAACAGAGTTATGAAAGAGGTCTTTGAATGTAGTATCAAGTGGAATTTGCTGAGTGTTTGGATCCCACCAGATCTACTCGGCTCCTGACCTCTTACAGACTTGATCAAAACGTGAACAAAAGGGTTGACCTCTAGAAGGTCAAGCTTCAACATTCTCTCTAAGCTGCGTGGCCGCACAGCCAGTGGGAAGTTTGGCTTCCACTTATAAAAATCACTGTTAACATGGACCTGCCAGATTGTCACAGCTGAAAAAAGATTAGAGATCATTACTATCCTTGATATCAAACTCAAATTAGGAGTAGGAGCAAACCATTCAGCTGATTGAGTCTGAACCACCATTCAAAAAGATTATGAATGAACTGATAATCCTCAATTCCACTTTCCTGCCTTTTCCTCATAAAGCTTAATTCCCTTACTGATTAAAAATCTGTCGATCTCAGCCTAGCCTCAACAGCCCTCGATAGTAAAGAATTCCACAGACTCACTACCCTCTGAAAGAAGAAATTCCTCCTCACCTCTGTCTTAAATGTGCAATCCCTTATTCTGAAGTTATGCCCTCTGGTCCTAACCTCTCACAAGGGGAAAGAGGCTTTCTGTATCTACCCCTTCAAGTCCCCGAAGAATTTTGTATGTTTCAATAAGGTTGCCTCTTCTTCTAAACTCCATTAGATATAAGCCTAACCTGTCTGACCTTTCCTCATAAGACAATTCATCCATTCCGAGTATTGGTTTAGTAAACATTCTCTGAATTGCTTCCAGCATATTGACATCCTTCCTTAAATAAGGTGACCAGTACTGAGCATAGTACTCCATAGTACTGGTCTATTCAGTGCCCTGTATAACTGAAGCATTACCTCCCCACTCTTGTATTCAGTTCCCCTTGTAGTAAACAAAACAGCTGTTCTAATTATTTGACATGCCTGCATGCTAACCTTTTGTGATTCATGGACTGGGACACCATGTAAATAATATTCTTCTGTTTTGAATTATCAAAAACGCCTTCAGGAAGCTGAATCATTCAACAAAACTAATCCAGGCAGTGGCAGAATGTAGGAAATGCATTTTAAAAGACAAACATTTTGAAAAGATTCATCATTATAAAACCTTGCAAATATCAGACGCTTTACCCTCAGTACATGTAACAAAATCAACCAAGGTTTATTCAGCAACTCATAATGACGTATTCAAAGAATGAAGGAGGATTGTGGGGGAGGTACCAAGAATTACAGGAGTAAGGAGTGAGAGATCGCTTTCAAACCATCAACATACTTTTACCTGAAGATTTGTTCCACATTAACCACACTGGCACCTGACTAGGCAGCATTTGATCAAGTGCAGTATCAAGGGGGAATCAGGGGAAAATTACACTATTTGGTGTCATACCCAGCACAAAGGAAGTTGTTGTTGTTGGAAGAAAATCATCTCAGTTTCAGGACATCACTGCTAGTGTTCCTCAGGATAGTGTCCTAAGACCAACTATTTTCAGCTGCTTCACCAATGACCTTCCTGCTGTTAGAAGGTCAGAAATGAGAACGTTCACTCATGATTGCACAGTTTTCAGTACTATTTACAATCTTCAGATTCAGAAGTCATTTATATCCATTTGCAGGTAAGACCTGAATAACATTCAGACTTGGGCTGATAAGTGGCAAGTAATATTTGGGCCACTCTAGTGCCTGGTGAAGACTACCCCCAAAAAGATAAAAATTAACCATCTCACCTTGACATTAATTGTAATTAGGAGAAAGTGAGGACTGCAGATGTTGGAGATCAGAGTCGAGCATGATGAAGGGCTTATGCCCGAAACAGTGATTCTCCTGCTGCTCAGATGCTGCCTGATCTGATGTGTGTTTCCAGCACCACACCCTTAATTCATTGCAATTACCATTGTGATGCCCCCATTACCGACATATTGGAGGTTACCATTGTCCAGTAATTGAATTGGTCCAACTATATGCTATATATGTGCTTGGCAACCACCACAGATCAGAGATTTGAAATTTGGACCATATATGCCAACACAAATTTTTCACATTTTCCCCAAAACTGTTCACCATCTACAAGACACAATTCAGGAATGTAATTGAATATGGATGCAGCTCCAACAATGTTCAGAAAGCTCAATGCCATCCAGAACAAAGTGGCCACTTGACTAGCACACGATCCACAACTTTCAACATTCGTTCTGTCTACAACCAATATAAAGTGTGCAAAAGTACGTATCATTTAAAAACCTTACTGCAATAACTCACACCAAATCCTTTTGCAATAGCTTCCAAACCTTTGACCCCCTACACCTCGTAGGGCAAGGGCAGCAGATGTATGGGAACACCACCACTTACAGGTTCCTCTCCAAGCCACAGACCATGCTGACTTGTGACTATATTGCTGTGCCCTTACTGTCCTCAGCTCAAAGTCCTGGAGCTCCCTTCCTAATAATAGCATTGTGGGTTATCCCTAACCCCCAACATGGACTAAAGTGGTTCAAAATGATGAGGCTGAAACATTTGCAACAATTGTCAGCCAAAAGTATCATATGGATGATCCATTTTGTTTTCCTTTAAATATCTCCAACCTCATATATGCCAGTCTTATTCACTCTACTCCACTTGATACAGCAAAATCTATGGCCATGAAAGTATTCCAACAATAGTGTTGAGGACGTGTGCTCCAAAGCTTGCCATACCCTTAGCCAATGTGTTCCAGTGCAGCTGCAACACTGGCATCTACTTGAAAATGTTAAAAATTACACAGGTATGTCTTGTACATAACAAGAAGGACTAATCCAACAATTACCACCACTCTCGATTATTAATGAAGTGATGAAAATGGTCAACAAATGTGCTACTAAGCAGCACTTGCTTAGTAATAGCCCTGCCCTTCAATTTGGTTTGCCAGGGTCACTCAGCTCCCAAATTCATTACAGCCTTGGTTACAACATAGACAAAAGAGCTGAATTTTAGTGGTGATTTTGAGATTGACTGCCCTTGACTTCATGGTCACGTTTGACCAGGAGTGGCATGAAGGAACCTTACCAAAACTAGGGTAATTGGGAATCAAGGAGAAAACTCTCCACTCTTTGGAGTCATACCTAAAACAAATATATTTGAGGTTGTTGAAGGTTTGTAATCTCAGCTCCAGAACAGCTGTATGGGAGTTCCTCAGAGTAATGCCCCAGACCTAACCATCTTCAGTTTCTTCATCAGTGACTTTTCCTCAATCAGAAGGTCAAATGTAGAGATGTTCACTGATGATTTTATAAAATTCAGAACCATTTATCAGTCTTCAGATAACAAAGTAATCTATGTCCAAATGCAGCAAGACTTGGACAACATCCAGGTTTAGGCCAACAAATGCTAGTAACATTTCCATCACAAAAGTACCAGGTAACGACAAGCTCTTACAAGAACATATCTAACCATTAACTCTTGACATTCAATTCCAAGTTCCCCCATTATCAACATCCTAGGGGTTACCATTGACCAGAAACTGATTTACTAATCATGCAAACACTGTAGCTACAAAAACATATCAGAGGCTAGGAATCCTGAAGCAAGTAATTAATTTTGCGTATCCTCAAAGCCTCTCCATAAAGTACAACATACAATTCAGCAATGTGTTGGAATATTCCCTACTTGCCTGGATGAGTGCGGCTCCAACACACAAGAAGCTTGATACCATGCAGGACAAAGCAATCTGCTTGATCGGCATAATTCACTCAAATATTCACTCCCTCCACCACCAAGGTACAGTAACAGAATTTTGTATCGTCTACAAGATGCAGTGCAGAAATTCACCAAGGCTGTTTCGATAACACCAAAGCCACAATCTCTAGCATCTAGAAGGACAAGAGCAGCAGATACATGGATCACCACCACCTGTAAATTCCCATCCAAGTTACTCACTATGCTAACTTGGATGTTCCTGCCATGTCACTGGGTCAAAATCTTGGAACTCCCTCCCCTACAACATTGTGGGTATAACAACAGCAAATGAATTGCCATGGTTCAAGAAGGTAGTCCACCACCAACTTCTTAAAGGAATTAGGGGTGGGCAATAAATACTGACCTTGTAGCAATATTCAAATTTTTAAAAAATGATGAACTAACTATTCTGTGTAGAATTCTTGTCCCCTCCTCTTATACATCACAAAACCAGATGGGTATTGATTCCTTGTACATACCACATTCATTTTTGACCAAAACCTGAGTACACACATGACGGCCTCTTTGGGCCAATGGCTGAGTTCTCATCTTAAATGTCTTCCTTCTCATAGCTCAGCCTAATTCTTTCGGCAGCCATAACTGCACCCTGTTGTGTTGCCACCTTCATGCACCTAATCTGCCCCTTGGACAGCACTTGTATCTCCATCAAAGTTTCACTTGACCTGCAACTAATTCCCAATGAGGTCTGTAACTAACTTATTGGACTTCATTGCAAACTGTGCAGGTGTTCACAGCTGACTTTTTATGTAACTCAACAATAACAAAAAAAAGAAATGATAGCCAGTGTCAGACCTAAAACATTATGTCCATGGTGTTCTTTTTATTGAAGTCTGTACTGAGCTGACAAGGTTAGTCTAATTAAGCATTCTTGCTGTAGGTGCACTAACATGTTAGGGTGTCTTCCTATCAACATTTCCTCTTATTTTACTTTACTATTTTGTGTTAGCAGATATCTTTGAAAGCTGGAAAAGATCCAAAAAAATTGAATGATTACTTAAACTTAGTGCACAGCTAATGACAATACAACAATCAAAATGGAATTATTTATCAGACTGCAATTTGTGGTACAATATCACAGTATTCATTGTTGTCAATATATTCCTATTTTAAATGCTTCTATCACTATCTGTTCGACAGTAAAACAAAGTAATCGGTAAGTATAAAGACAGTTTTATTTGAACAAATGCGCACAACACTTGTAAGTAGGAGACTTCATTGCTTTTGGCTTATTTTTTAAATTTTGCATGGTTGGAAAATAATAGTGAATAGCAATCTAGCAGTTCTCTTTTTGCCATACTTAAAGCACTGGATGATGACCTTTGCATTGTTTGTTCAAAATTGCTACTTTGTTCCCATGTATGAAAATAAAGCATCTACTGTCCATTTAGATTTGTGTCTGTTATTCTTCTTTGCTCTGACAGAAGCTCTCAGTAACTTAGTTGATGTGAAAGAATCCATTTTAGTAAAAGTCTGCAGCAATTTGAATATGGCATGAGCTTACTGAATGGCCAAGCGGGTAATTGATTCACCTTCAGCTTTTTGTGGCCCTGAATTGTTAAAACTATTTCAATACATCCTAATTACTTTCACATCAGATGTAAAAGTTTTCAGAATCAAATATAGCACCCAAAGCTGCCCAGGCATCAGAAGACCAACACACAAATCTTTTCAAACATGGCTTACTTATAGAACAAGACAGGACAAGGATGTTACTTGATCTAATAAAAAAAAGACTAATCTGTACACTTAATGATAAGGTCCTAGGGAGTGTTGCTGAACAAAGAGACCTTTGAGTGCAGGTTCATAGCTCCTTGATAGGATAGTGAAGAAGGTGTTTGGTATGCTTTCCTTTATCCGTCAGAGTTTTGAGTATAAGAGTTGGGAGGTCATGTTGCGGCTGTACAGGTCATTGGTTAGACCACTGTTGGAATATTCTGGTCTCCTTCCTATCAGAAAGATGTGAAACTTGAAAGGGTTCAGAAAAGATTTACAAGGATGTTGCCAGGGTTGGAGGATTTGAGCTATAAGGGAGAGGCTGAACAGGCTGGGGCTGTTTTCCCTGGAATGTCGGAGGCTGAGGGGTGACCTTATAGAGACTTATAAAATCATGAGGGGCATGGATAGGGTAAATAGGCAAAGTCTTTTCCCTGGGGTCGGGGAGTCCAGAACTAGAGGACATAGGTTTAGGGTAAGAGGGGAAAGGTATAAAAGAGACCAAGGGGCAACCTTTTCACGCAGAGGGTGGTACGTGTATGGAATGAGCTGCCAGAGGAAGTGGTGGAGGCTGGTATAATTGCAACATTTAAAAGGTAGCTGGATGGGTATATGAATAGGAAGGGTCTGAGGGATATGGGCCAGGTGCTGGCAGGTGGGACTAGATTGGGTTAGGATATCTGGACAGCATGGACTGGTTGGACCAAAGAGTCTGTTTCCATGCTGTACATCTCCATGACTCTATAATAACCAGTAGATTCAAAGTCAAACAACAGAATAGCAGCATTTGCCATGTATCCGGATATTCCACACTCATCAGGTTCTTGCCAGAGTCACAATTGTCCCAATGCCAACTAGTTCTTGTTCAACAGTAGCAAGTTCCAGCTGGCCATAGGAACACACAGCTTAAGCACCCAGAAGAAGTAAAGTGGGTATAAAATAAAACCTACTGTTGAAGTGTAACTGTGAACAAAAATAACATTCAAACATTGATATATTACATAACAATGTTGTTTAATGATCCCATTAGTCTTATAAGGTCTGATTATGCATATTTGCTTAATACAACCCAAAATAAATATATTCTTATAGATGAGTTGGAGGAGGCACTAAGGCAATATGTAATTGAGGAGTCATAGAAATGCTGTAATATAGACCATGTGCTACTAATGAACAGTCTATCTACAAATACCCACAACAGCCGCAGGAGATGCTTTCAGAATTAGAGTTCTCATGGTGCAAAGTTTTGAGTTACCTCATGACTATAGCAATTTATTTTCTAGTCCTTTCTGAATAATAAAATTGTGCTGGGTATCGCAAACAAGAGTGTATTGAAGAATGCTCCTGAGAAAACACCCCCAAAAGTCCTGTCAATAATCATTCCAGTTGATGGAGTTCATCAGCAGAAGTTCATCAAAGGTTTAACTAGCGCAGAAGGTACTTGAAAGTTGAGCCCTGACTGCAAGAATCCGTCCTGACTTCACTTTGCAGGATTATGTCTTTGCCATGATCATTCTTAATATACCAGGCATTTACTTGAAGAATTAATTTTGTTTTTTGTAACTTGAATATTCAATGAGTGGAATCTCTTTCTGTTGAGAAAATTCAATATGTTAATTGCAGGGGTTTAATGTGCAAGGTAGACCCCACATTCTGCCCCTGGAATTTTGGAAAAAGCAACAACAAGGTGGAACAAAATAAACTTTCATCAATCTGCATTGAACTCAATTCATATACTTCCCAACTCTCTTGAAGATAGCATCAGTGATTTCAGGAACAGTTAGTTGGAATCTGATAGGATACATCATGGGATATTAAATGAAGTAGCTACAGAGATAATGGATGTGTCTTCCAAGAATCCTTAAATTCTATAAATGTCCAACCGAATATAAAAACTGCCAATGTAATACAGTTATTTTAAAATGGAAAGAGACAAGAAAAAGTTACCTATAAACTAGAAAATGTTAGACTATTATAAAGGATGCAGTAGCAGTACATTTCGAAATTTATCATCTAGTCAAGCAGACTCAGCTTCATGAATGGGAAATCCTCCCTGGCAAATTTATTTGAATTCTTTGAGGAGATAACAAGCAAGACAGATAAAGGGGAAGCAAAGGATGCTACATATTTAGATTTTCAGAAAACATTTGATGAGATGCCACACTTTAGGCTACTTATAAGAGAAAAGCTCATGTAGATAGTACATTAGCATGGACAGAGTTCTGGCTAACAAAGAGACAAAGAGTTGGAATAAGGGGGACATTTTCAGGTTGGCAACATGGAAGTAGTGATGTGTCACAGGGAGCAGCACCAGAGCCACATTATTTACAATGTATATTAATAATTTGAATGAGGAAAATGAATGTACTGTAGCCAGGTTAGCGGAAGACACAGAAGTAAGTGCAAAGGCAAGTGGTGAGGATGACACAAAACGCCTACAGGGGGATATAGATAGATTAAATGAGGGGGCAAAAATTGAAATTGATTCTTGCTCTGCTATAGATGTGGCCATTTGGTGAATCTCTTGTAAGTGGTGAAGATATTTTCTTTCTTAAATAATACACAATTGATGTTAAAATTATTAAAATATAAAAGGTGATATAAATAAGTGAACAATATATTTAAAATTCATTAGGATGGCAATTCACGTGATGTGTCAAGGCTGCAACATGTGAGAGCTCCTGGATACCATTGTGATCTGGGGCAAAAACATCTGCAGTATGTGTTTGAAGTCCAGTCAGGTTTACTTCAATATTTATGAGGTGAAGGCTGAATACAGACACTGATTCGTCAGAGGCAGGGGTGGAGGAGAACAAAGAAAGCTAGATTCTTTGTACCAGGAGGCTGTCATGCCAGTTAGGATATGTCTTTTGATTTGGTCAGTCAGTGGTCAGGTACAGGAGAATGTGACACTGAATGAGACAGGTAAGGAGATGCAGAGTTGATAAGCAGGAGGCTGGAAGAACACAGCAAGCCAGGCAGCAGGACATAACCCAAAATGTCAACTTCTCCACCTGCTGATGCTGCCTGGTTTGGTGTGTTCTTCCAGTAATAGGTTTGAGGTTTTTTTCAACCTGTTTGAAAGAAAACAGGGAGCTATAAGATAGGTGTATAAACTGAACATGACACCAGTGTACAGAAAGCTATTCAAATTCAGGGAAGTGACAATGTGGATAGTAATAGTGGGTGATAGTGGAAGGATTGACACCATTCTCAGAAGCAAAGGTTTCCCTACCAGGTGCAAGGGTTTGGGACAATTGTTCAGAGTTAAAAAGGAACTTGCAGCAAGAGGGGAATGACCCAGGATTGTGGTCCATATAGGTACAACAAAACAAGGAGAACGAGGAAAGAGGTTCTGCATTGACAGTATGAAGTGATTCACATGAAATCAAAAAGCAGAATTTCAAATATTATAATCTCTGAATTATTATCTAAGCCATGTGCAATTTGGCATAGGGTACATAAAATGATGATATGAATATGTGGCTCAAAGAATGGTTTGGGGCAAGCAGATCTAGCTTATGGGCCATTGGCACCAGTACTGAAGAAAGTGATGACAGTATGATTATACCTAAGTCTATACCTAAACAATGCAGGGACCAGTGAGCTTGTGAACCACATAACTAGAGGAGTAGACAGGGTTTAAACTAAAGAGTGTAGGCAAGGGATCAAATGTGGAGAAATATTATATCTCAAAGAGTATGGACAAGGGAAGAAAGGAAGATGGGAAATAAGGGTATGCCAGAAAACAACAGAGGGAAAAAACCTAGGAATACACCAACAATCAAGACTAGATATCAAAGATAACAAAAGGAGAAAACTAAAGGATCTGTATTTGAATTAACATAGCATTCGTAACAAGAGGAATGAATTGATAGAACATTTTAAAGTACATAGCTCTGCTCTGATAGTTCAGGGTATGTATGTATGAACAAGGAACAAGAGTAGGCCACTTAGGATGACAAGGATTGGATTCTTAAGTTTGAGGTGTATATGACATTCAAGGAAAATAGGCAGAGAAGTGAAGGTGAAAGGGTAGTATTGTTAATTAGGGATGGCATTTGTTTAATTCTTAGAGATGGCTTTGGTTTAGGACATGAGGATGTAGAATTATTTTGAGAGGAGATAAGAAAAATAGGGAAAACAAGTCTTCAGTGGGAGTGGTCTGCAACCACCCACAACAGTAACTACAGTATTGGACAAAATATACAAGAACTATTGGGCATTTATGATAAAGGGAAGGCAATTATCATGGGTGAATTTGACCTGCATATAAACAGGAACAATCAGATGGGCAGTAATAGCCTGCGTAAGGAGCAAATAGAATGCATTTGAGACAGGTTCTTAGAGCAGCCCTTTTTGAAACTGACCAAAAAGTAGTTTACAGTCAGTTCTGCTGTAACATGTTTATTCAACGTGAATTGGCATTAACGTGTTTGAAGAATTTAGACCATTATATATAGAACATGAACTTTCCTTATCTGCATTAGTAATGCAATTCTGGTCCTATTAGTTTAAATGGTGCATCTGTTGCACGATTTTAATGCAAGGTTGCACTAGGTCGTGACTATCGTATTAGGTCAGAACCGACTGTATGTTAGGACTAAAATTAGGTAATGTGACAGGATTAATTAATGACCTCAGAGTTAAGACACCCCTAGATAGTGGCAATAACCTATGATTGAGTTTTACATCTGGTTTGAAAGGGAGAAAGTTTGACAAAGATTAGTATTTTAGACCTAAATAAGTGTGGCTATGTGGACACGGAAGCTGAGTTAATGTAAAATGGCATACTGGGCTAGGGGATAGATTAATAATCAAAGATTTTAAGGGGATATTTCAGAATACCTAGAATAAGCATTTTTCCACTCCAAAGAATGCATTCTGAAAGGAGGACCCACGATTCACATTTAACAAAGGAAGTTAGGGAAAACATCAAACTTATCGAGAAAACATTTATGCAATCAAATTTAGGTTTCTCATGGTGTAGTGGTAGATTTCCTATCTCTAGGGCAGAATTTTCGGCTTCAACTCCCACTTGCTCTGGAGGAGTGTTATAACATGTCCGAACAGGTCAATTGAGATAACTAAAACTGCACAAAGATGATTGGTTAGGACATAAGGACTAGATGATTAATCAGAAGCATTTAAACTAGCTAGAAATGTGAAAACAAGTAACAAGAATTTTACAAATATCTACAAAGGAAACAAATAAGTAAAGTGAGTGTTGTTTCTCTAGAGAGTGAGAATGGGGAGTTAGTAGTATATAATAGGGAAATGGCTTATGAAATTAGCAAACAGTTTGCTCCTACATTCACTATAAAGGACCTAATAAAATTCCAGCGAAGCTGTAAATCAGGAGATGGAAGGGAGAGAGAAATGTAGCAAAATTACATTTACAAAGAAAATGGTACCAAGCAAACTAATCAGCTTCAAGGTGACAAGTTTCAAAGCCCAGATGGATTTCATCTTTGGGTCTTACTAAATGCTGCTTGTAAGCTGGTAAATGTATTATGGTTAATGCTCCATGTTTTTAAAAAGCTGGATTTTAGAAAGGTCCTGTGAGACTGAAAAGCTGTAAATACAGTCCTTTTACTGAAGGGGCAGAAACCTGGAGCCTATAGACCAGGGAGCTTGATGTCTGTCTTGGGAAACTCTTAGGTAATTGGATAAAATCTCTATGGTATAATCAAAGGGAAATCATGTTCAACAAATTAGTGGAGTTCTTTAAGGAATAACATTGGGATCTTTTGGCTCAGTGTAGTGCCCTGCCCCTGCATTGGGAGGCCTGAGTTCACGTCCCATTTGCTCCAGAGGTGTGTAATAACATAGTAATAATTTAAAAAGTTAAAATATTTTGAAAAGTAAAAGTAACTACATAAGAATCTTTTGGTACACTATCCCTACCTCTGAGGCAGGAGACCCATGTTCAAGCCCCACCTACACCAGAAGAAATGTAACAACATCTTTGAACAGGCTGATTAGGAAATATCAGAAGGAGTAACATGATGGTTCTTGTAGTACAGTGGTTGTGTGCTTACCTGTGGACCAGGAGTCCAAAATTCAAGTCCCACCTGTTCCTATAGGGTATCACAATATCTCTGAACAGATTGATTAAAAATATCTGAAGGAATAACATGTACTGTGGAAAAGAGGAACCTGTGGATGTACTGTACTTGGATTTGCCAAATTTAATGAGATGCCATGTATAAATTTATTTCAGAAAATATAAAGTTCATGGTGTACAAAGTAAAACATTAACATGAATAGAAGTTTTGCTGGCTGTCAGAAAACAGAGAGTACACATCAAAGGGTGTTTGTCTGACTGGCGGGTAGGATTGATGAGTACAGTCTGACAGGGATCTGTGCTGGAGTCTTTTTACAATTTACATCAATGATTTAGATGAGGGGAGTGAAGGTATGGTTTCTAACTTGACAGATTACAGAATTTCGAGTTGCAGTGGAATTTGGGTGTTCTGGTCTATTAGCCACAAAAATTTTGTATACAACTACAGTGCGTAATCTACTATCTTTAATGAGAGCAATTGAACATAAAGTAAGAGTGTTATGTTTCGTTTGTACAGACATTGGTGAGACCACATCTTGAATGTTGTGCACGGTTTATATCTCCTTATTTAAGGAAAGATGTAAATGCACAGGAGGTGGTTCAGAGAATGTTTGCTAGATAGATATCTGGACTGAGTAGATTGTTTTGTGGGGATAGATTGGGCACGCTGGGAATGTTTGCATTGGAGTTTTACAAGAGTGAGATGTAGCTTCATTAAACTGCATACGATCCTGAATGATATTGAAAACATGGACATGAAAGAGGTGCTTCCACTTGTGGGTCTGTTCACAATAGGAAGCACTGTTTAAAAATGAACAGTTGCCCTTTCAGGATAGAGAGAATGTTTTTCTCACGGTGGGTTGTGCAATTTTGGAGCTCTCTGCCTACGAAGGCAGTGAAGGTGGGTCATTAATTATTTTTGAAACAAAGATGAATAGATTCTCATTCGGCAAAGGAATCAGTGATTGTTGTCAGAGGTAGATGGGAATGTGGAATTTGAAACACAAAAGATCCGCCATGATTTTATTGAATGGCAGAGAAGACCTGAAGGGCACGTTTATCTGTGCTCTTATTTCTTCCAAGGTTTAGATGGTTCAAAAGGAATGGGGGGCGGGGGGGAGGTAAAAGAGGTGGGGTAGTGGCATTGCTAATCAGGGATAGTATCACAGCTACAAAAAGTGAGGTCATCGAGGAGGGTCTGTTTACAGAGTTAGTATGGGTGGAAGTCAAAAACAGGAAAGGAGCAGTCACTTTATTTGGAGTTACAGACCCCCCAATAACTGCAGAAGCACAGAGGAGCAGGTTGGGAAGCAGAGTTTGGAAAGGTGCAGAAGTAACAGGGTTGTTGTCTTGGATGATTTTAACTTCCCTAATGTTGATTGGAACTTCCTTAGTTCAAATTGTTTGATTGGAGCAGTTTTTGTCAAGGGTGTCCAGGAAGGATTCTTGACTCAATATGTAGATAGGCTGACTAAAGGGGAGACCATACTGGATTTGGTGCTTGGCAACGAACCAGGCCAGGTGTCAGATCTCTCATTGGGAGAGCATTTTGGTGATAGTGATCACAACTCCCTGACCTCTACCATAGTCATGGAGAGGGATAGGAGCAGATGGCATGCGAAAGTATTTAATTGGGGGAGGGGGAATTACAATATTATTAGGCAGGAACTGGGGCATCTAAATTGGGAACAGATGTTTTCAAGAAAATGACCAACAGAAATGTGGAGGTTGTTTAGGGAGTGCTTGCTGATACTGCTGGATGGGTTTGTCCCACTGAGATAAGGAAAGGATGGTAGGGTGACAAGGGATGTAGAACTTTTAGTTGAGAGGAAGAAGGAAGCTTACTTAAGGCTGAAAAAGCAAGGGTCAGACAGGGCTCTAGAGGATTTCAATGTGGCCAGAAAGGAACTAAAGAATGAATGTAGGAAAGCTAGAAGGGGGCATGAAAAAGCTTTAGCGGATTAAGGAAAACCCTAAGGCATTCTACTCTTCCGTGAGGAACACACTTATGTGTGCTCATATATTAATCCAAATATTTTTTGAAAGTTACTACTAAACCTGTTCCTACCATCATTTCAGGCACAGTATTGCAGATTACGACTCTGCATAATTTTCCTTCTCTCAAGTTCTCTACCATCTCTTTTTCCAAACATGTAAATCTGTGTTCTCTGATGACAGGGCCTTCTGCCATTGGAAAGGTTTTTCCTTATCTAATCCCTCATAACAGAGGTAAATATCTCGCAACAAATGTACGAAATCAAGCTTTTGCTGTCTGGTACATCCACTCTTGAATGGTGAACAATTAATTAACTAATGAGAGGAAGAGGAGACTTCATGAATATCCTCACAGAGCCCACTATGTCAATGTAAAAAAGTATTTGTGACCATTTTCAGACAGAAATGCCAAGTGAGTACCCCATCTTGACCTCAACCTGAAATGCCCAACATCAAAAATGCCAAACTTCATTCAATTTGATTCACTTCAACTGACATCAAGAAATGACTGAGCACTCTGTTAATACAAAAGTCTAGGAACTCTAATAATTTCCTAGCTATAGTACGGAATATTTGTGATTTAGATGTATCCATATTTCTTGTGGTGGTGTGCTATTTTTAAATATCAATTTGTGTAGTGTTCATTTTCAGCTGTCATAAAAAAACAACACCAGTAGATGGTGCTGTAAGACGAAGCAGCCAAAAGCATGGGACTAACTGGCACTAATAGTAGCCATTGTTTTATACTAATTTTTTCTGCAGTTTTGTTTTCTGAATCCCCAAATACTTGCAGTCAACTAGGAACCTCACACCCTTAGTCAAGCTATTCCACTAAATCTACTACAGTGGGATCAAGAATTTGGAAAACTACCTATCAAAAGCAGGACAAATCCAATCGAATTATTGTCCCAACAATCTATTCTTTAATCATCAGCCAAAATGATGAAAGATATTGGCAACAGTGCTTTCAAGTAGTCTTTACTCAGCATTAATCTAACCACCAATACTGAGTTTTCCAGTACCCACTTAGTTCCAGAATTCACTATAGCCTTGAACTAAGCATGGACAAAAGAGTTGAATTTTTGAGGTCTCTTGAATGTAACTACCTTTAACTGTGTGTGGCATCAAGGAACACTAGTAAAATTGAAGTCAATGGACACAGGTGGAAAACACTCCACTGCTGAAATCATAAAAAACACAAAGAGAGGAAGCTGGTTGGTTGTCTGCAGAAATTGAATTGTAGAATCCCTACAGTATGGAAAGAGGCCATTTGGCTCATTGAGTCTGCACAAATCCTCCGAAGAGCATTCCACCCAATTCCTGTAACCCCACATTTACCACAGTTAATCTACCTAACTTCACATCCCTGGACACTTTGGGCAAGTTAGCATGGCTAATCCACCTAACCTGCACATCTTTGGACTGTGGGAGGAAACCAGAGCACCCATAGGAAATCCACACAGACAGAGGGAGAACATGCAAATTCCACACAGTCACCCAAGGCCGGAATTGAACTCGGGTCCCTGGTGCTGTGTGGCAGCAGTGCTAACCACTGAGATACCTTGACATCCTTTCTCAGCTTACTGTCCTAGGTGTTCCTCAGGTCATTGACCTAGGCTCAGCCATTTTAAGGTAAAAACAATGACTGCAGATGCTGGAAACCAGATTCTGGATTAGTGGTACTGGAAGAGCACAGCAGTTCAGGCAGCATCCGAGGAGCAGTAAAATCGTCGTTTCAGGCAAAAGCCCTTCATCAGGAATACAGGCAGAGAGCCTTAAGGGTGGAGAGATAAGTTAGAGGAGGGTGGGGGGGAGGTGGGGGGGGTTGGGGGGAGAAAGTAGCATAAGAGCTTCAGGGCAGAGGAAATGACCTGGGAGTTGCGATGGGAGAGGGACTCCCTGAGATTCTTGTAGAGAGAGGAGGAAAACTTCTGCTTCATAAATAAACTTCACTCCACCATAAGGACAGATGTGTGGATGTTTGTTGATGATTGCACTGCTTTCAGAACTGTTCAAATAATGTTATAATCCATGCTCACATGCATCAGGATATGGTCTATATTCAGACTTGGACTGATAGGGAGAAAGTAACATTCATGCCATGCAAGTGCCAGGCAATGACCATCTTCAACAAACAAGAATCTACCAATCTTCCCTTGACATTCAATGGCATCACCATTGCTCATGATCTTGGGGAGTATGTGTCGAACTAGACCAGATGTATAAATACAATGACCAAAAGAGCAGATTATAAACTGATTATTCTGCAATGTGTAATTAATCCCTGATTTCCTAAACCCTTGACAATATTTTAAAAATACAAATAAGGTGTGTGGTGCAACAGTCCTCTTTGCTTATGCCATGATCCGAATTTATTGTATTACTGGCTAAATCAGATCCCAGAATGAAGTCAGGTCTGACAGACTCTTTTTTTCTCAATTTTAATGTCCTAGTCATATACAAAGATCAAAATCAAACAAGACTGCAGAGTTTATTTAACAGCAGAACAGAAGTTTGTTATACAAAAGATAAAAACAAACAAAAAAATAAGTTATCTAGCTATGGAACATAATTAGAAAAAGATCTTTAAACACCCACAAAACAAAGTCTAAATCTACTTCCCAATACCATCACATTAAGTTGATTCAAATCCAGAGATATTATCCCACATTATCATTTTTTTTAAGTTCAATGTAACTAATTCTCCCTAGTACTTTCTTATAAGCTGCAAAGTATTTTTACATTAATATTCACAAACCTAAAAATGTAGACTTTATCAGCTTTTTAAGTACCTGCAGATTTCTAACCAAACACTCCTGGTCTGTAATTTGCACATGTTAAATTTTTCTTCTGAGGTAATTATACTTTCCGCAAACTTGTTCTATACTTTTTTTCAAGAGGGAAACCACATTTGCTTCTCACCCATGTCTGTTCCAAACTGCCTAAAAACTTTCATATGTCCTGGTTTTCTAATCATAAATCAATCCGTGATTGTCCTTAGCAAAGAATTAACTAAAGACTTTCAATGTTTACACTTCCTATCGTAAACCTGCTCAGTACAAACAATCTTCCATCTTCCCTGCTCTCTGGCACATATTTTGGAAGAATAGTTTGACCTAATTTCTGTTTTAAACACCTTCATAAAAGTAACCAACTCCTTGTGCCACTATTTTAAAATTCAAACTCTAAAAATGATATAAATCAGACAAATTTCATCACACTTGAATGAGCATTAACAGTTCAACACCATTCAGGACAAAGCAACTTGCCTGATTAGTATTCATCCATTACCTTAAAAACATTCAGAACCTCCACCATAGGCTCACAGTGGCAGTTATGTGTATAATCTACACTTTTAACTGCAACAACTCATCCAGGATTCTTCATCAGCACTTTCCAAACCTAAAGCTTCTACAACCTATAAAAACAAGGGCATCAGACACATGAGGCTGAGATAGATAGATAGATTCTTGATCAGTAGGGGAATCAGTGGTTACAGAAAAAGACAAGAAAATGGACGTGAGGAATGTCAGATCAGCCATGATCCTATTAAATGATGGAGCAGGCTTAAGGGACTGAACAGCTGACTCCTGTTCCTATTTCTTACCTTACAAGAAGACCATCTCTTCCAAATAACACACTAAATCACATACCATACTGACTTAGAATTATATCACTTTTCCTTCAGTGTTACTAGTTCAAAATCTTGGAACTCCAGGCCTTACAGCATTATGGATGTAGTAAACAGATGAACTGATCTAATCTATACTTTCTCAAGGGTAATTAGGAATGAACAAAAATGCTGACCCCATCAACAGTGGCCACATGCCAAGAATGAATAATACAAACACGGCCACTTAGGACATTGAGCATCCTGAAATATCCACATGGCACAGCAATTGCATGGCACGCAGGCAACAAATTTAAATTCTTCTTCTCACTCCTGCCCTTTATGAGTCTACATAGTTTTTGGATATCCTTATGTGCCTGTTGCACTATTTTTGTGTTTTTACCTTAGTATGATTTTCATTCCAAATCCATTCCTTTATTTCATATGTTTGTATATCATATTATGTTTAATATAATTTTGATTCCTTTTGTGTCACTGGTTCTTTTAGTGGTTTTCTAAATATTGAAACAGTGATTTCTTGGGCTGCACACTCTGTACTAGTTTATGGTAAAAACAATGACCGCAGTTGCTGGAAACCAGATTCTGGATTAGTGGTGCTGGAAGAGCACAGCAGTTCAGGCAGCATCCGAGGAGCAGCGAAACCCTCTTCAGCTTTTGTGTTGCTGTGTTCAGTGTTGCATTGTGCTCCTGAGCCTCCTGCTGTTTGATGCTTTCTTCATGTCTTGTTTGACCAGTGATTTGGTCTTCCAGTTTTTCTGTGATTACAACATATTTATGATCGTGATTATCTTGTGATTCTCTCTGTTACCCCCTTTGCTGTTGTGCTGTGTTTTGCTTTTGGTCCTGAGATGACCCACACATTTCTATATTAGATCTCTGCACTGAGGAAGAGCAGTAGTTCAAGGTTAGCTGCAACCTTCTTTAGTATTGTTTCCCTGCCTTGTGCTGTCATTATGTTCCCTTCAAAAATACACAGAGCTTTCAGGTACAAGTGTAACAGAATCATAAAATCATACAGTGCAGAAAGAGGCCTTCAGGCCATCAACCTATATAAAACAAACTATCACATTCTAATAGGATTTGATAGGTGATATGCAGGAAGGATGCACTCAATGGTGGGGAGTCCAGAACCAAGGATCATGGTAAGTGTAAACCTTTTAGGACTGAGATGAGGAGAAATTTCTTCACCCACTACCACAAAAAGTGGATGAGGCAAAAATATTGTGTTTTCAAGAAGGAGGAAAATCTTACTCTTGTAGCTAAAGTGATCTTGAGATATGGGGAAGGGCAGGATTAAAGTATTGCATTCGATGATACACCATGATCATAATGAATGATGGAGCAGGCTCTAGCCATCAAATGGCCTACTCCTGATTCTATCTTCTAAGTTTCTATGTTAAGTCTGTACCACCAAAAATATACTACTACCTACACTCTTTCTACTGTCCTTCACTAGACCCATAACCTTGAATATTATGACAATTCAAGTGCTCCTGAGTACTTTTTAAAGATTGTAAGGTCTCCTGCCTCGACTGCTCTTCCAGGCAGTGCATTCAAGATCCCTATCATCCTCTGGGTGAAAACATTTTTCTTCAAATCCTCTCCAAACTTCCTGTCTTTCTCTTTAAAATTATGTCTCCTTGTTCTTCATCCTTCAAGTAAGGAGAACAGTTGCTTTTATTCACCCTGTCCATGCCCCTCATAATCTTATACATCTTATCAGATCCACCACTCACCCCCCCCCCCCACCTTCTCTGCTGCAAAAAAAATCTGAGCTAATCCAATCTCTCTTCATAATTGAAATGCTCCATCCCAGGCAACATCCTGGTGAATCTCCTTTGCACATTCTTCAATGCAATAACATCCTTCCTATATTGTGGTGACCAGAACTACACACTGTATTCCAAAGTTCTGTACTGTTCCAACATCTAGTTACCTAGATTTGGTGTGGTATTCAAAACTACAACCTTTTGAATCAGAAACAAGAATGCTCCCCATTAAAGCTTGCAATCTTCTTCCTGACCTCTCCGCCCCCACCCCACTCCGACCTATCACCCTCACCTTGACCTCCTTCCACCTATCGCATTTCCAATGCCCCTCCCCCAAGTCCCTCCTCCCTACCTTTTATCTTAGCCTGCTGGACACACTTTCCTCATTCCTGAAGAAGGGCTTATGCCCGAAACGTCGATTCTCCTGTTCCTTGTATGCTGCCTGACCTGCTGCGCTTTTCCAGCAACACATTTTCAGCTCTGATCTCCAGCATCTGCAGTCCTCACTTTCTCCTCCTTGTTTTGTATGGAGCAAAGAATGCTGAGGGGGGACCTGTTTGAGGTACATAAAACTATGAGGGGCATGGATAGGGTGGATAGGAATCAGCTATTCCTCTTATTCAGCAATGAAGTGTATAAAGTCAATAATGAAGAGGCATAATTTTACAGTGAAGGGCAGGTGTTAGAGGGGACTTGAGGAAAGTTTCTTCACTCGGACAGTGGAGAGAATCTGAAATACACTGCCTGAGAAGTTGTAGGGGCAGGAATCCTCTTTAAAAAGTACTTGGATGAACACTTATAATGTCATAACATTCAAGACTATGAGCCAAGTGCTATAAAATGGGATTATTATAGCTAGCTCATTGCAGACTTGATAGGTTGATGGCCTTGTCTGTGCTGTAAAACCCTATGATCATCTTCCTTTTCCTGCAGGAATTAATTATTGCAGATTTATGTAAAATGGAATAAGCTCAGATACTGCTGTTGAAAGTTTTGATACAGAACTTACTGTACTTATTGATTTAAAAAGCAATATTGGATCTTCAAACAGTTTGATCAGTTGTTTGCATCTAGTTAGATATTTTCAATCAATCTATTCATGCATACTGTTAACTTAGGCATGCTGTCAGGCAACTTAACCTATTTTTCTAATTAACCTGTTCAGGGGTGTTATTACACACCTCTGGAGCAAGTAAGTCTTGAACCTAGGCCCTTAGGTCCAGGGGTAGGGACACTACCAGACGGCCTCTTTTGCACCTAGGTAAACTATGACAAGTGATTGATATCAATCTGGATGCAATTGTTAACTATTAGGACTGACAGTTCCTCAGTGGAAAATTTCTATTGTTCAAATGCCTCAGGTTGCTTAGTTGTTTGGTTTTGGACTGCTAATGGGTAAATTACATTAACAGCCAGTCCTGCTCAATGTCCCACATTGCACTGAGAACATGGACTGCTTGGAATAGGAGTTTTTCTATTATGTAATGAGGAAGAAAGTAGTATTCAGTCTTATACATAACAACCAGCTTCCCTCCCTCTATTGATGTTTCATAATTTTTGCTGTCTTGAGGTCTGGAGATATAGAATCTGTTTTTCTCGGCTTTTTGGTCAAAGGGGTATTGCAATTTTTTCCATCTTTTCCATTAGTGGGCCCTTGTTCACTAACAGTCAGTGGTTCACCCAATGGCAGCTTTTCTGCTTCACATTCTCGTGAATGGTTGTCTTTTGGCTTGTGTGGATAATTATGATGAAACAATGCAGCTGGTGAGGATGTGGTTTTTGTAACTCAGGAATCTAAATCACTGGTGCAACTGCTGAGTTGTGAATATCATGCCTTTTCCAGAAGTGAGGTCCCATGACATTCAGTTGCTGATCCAAAAAGGATATACTAGACAAGGAGCCAAGTGGAGGCTTTATCAAGTGTTTTGGCCTTGTGATGTCGTTCATACTCTACCTGTCTGTGTGGCTGTTTTGAATTGGTATGAGTTGTACTGATTTGGTCTCCTCCTTTCACACAGGCCACATTACTCATTTAGGAAGCTTCAGTATTCAAACATTTTCATCTTACGATCATCATTTCACCTCCAAATTTGTTTTTGTATTCTGGTAAATTATTTATCTAACCACAAATGTCAGTACCTTTTTTGTCACTTTATTTATCAATGCTCATACTTTCAGGAAATTATGTTCTTGAATCCTGGCGACCTCTATTCATTCACACTTTTCAGTGTCTTTATTTGGACAGTATCTCAAAAACAAATTGTCAAGGACTGAATAATTTGATGGCTTGATCATAATGTTGAAAAATAGCATTGTAAAAATCCATTTGTTCTCTGCGTTAAACATGCACAAGTAATGTAAATAGAGCATCAAATAATTAATTGTGGAAACAATGCTACAGGATTGAATGTCAAGAAATTCTGTCTCAGTGATAATTTGCAGAGACTGTAACACATGAAGAACAGAACTTTGGTGTAGTGCATTGGATGAGTTAGTGCTTGGTTTCCAGACATTGATCTTTATTCAATCATTAGAGATTAACTGTTTCTCTCTGTCCCTCTCTTCCTATAAAGCATAACTTACACAAGTGACCCGAATTCAAAGCCTAGGCCGATATTCCCAATGAAACACTGAAGCATTGCTGAATTGCCAGAAGTCCCAACTTTCAGATAGGACCTGTCTGTCCTCTGAGATGGATATTAAAAAAATCACTCGGGGGGGGGGAATCCAAGATGGCGGCGACCCAGCAAGTCTGAGTCTACAGTGCTCCTCTCAAGACTTGGGTAAAGTGGGTCACCCACCCCCACCACACTCACCAAATCATTTAAAATAGCTATTTAAATTAATCAGTTGTTTAATATTAAATTTAAACAATCTAATATTTAGTAAAAATGACCAAAGGGAAGGGAGCCCGCAGCTCTCAGCAAGCAGGACCCCCTCCCCCACCCTCTCCAGCTGCAGCTGAGGCGTCCACAGCTGCCCCGGGGGACTTATCTACAGTGACAAGCCTTGTGGAAATGATCTCCAAACTGGATGCGAAGATCGACGCTTTTATCGAGGAGTCCCAAAGTCGATAGGACTCACTCTCGGCCTCACTGCAAAAGCATGACCGAGACATTAAAGAAATTGAGCGCCGAGTCGGAGGGGCAGAACCAAAGGCCGTGACCTCCGAAACTACAGCCTAATCGGCCGTGGATCAGGTCCGGACTCTCAAACAGCGAGTCCGGACCTTAGAGAATTACATTGACGACCTCGATAATTGAAGTCGTCGAAAAAATATTTGTTTGCTGGGCCTTCCCGAACAGGAAGAGGAAGGCCAGCTTACAGCATTCCTGGAGCAGTGGCTGCCACAGCTTTTAAATCTGGAAGCTGGATCAGGCCAGGTAAGGGTAGAATGGGCCTACCGGGTCGCAATACGCGGGCCCGGCTCAAACCAGCGCCCTCGCTCTGTCCTGTTGCGGCTGCAGAGCTATAGGGAGAGGCAGATACTCCTAGAAGCTTCTAGAAATCTTGGAAAAGACCCCCAAGCTATGATCTATAAAGGATCCAAGATCATGTTATTCCAGGACTTTTCCCCAGCTCTGGTCCGAAAGAGGAAGGCATTCGACGAGGTGAAGAAGTGTTTAAGGGACTTAAATATTCAGTACTCCTTACGCTACCCAGCGACGCTACGCTTTAACCATGAAGGATCCGTGCATAACTTCGGATCGCCAGAAAAGGCTAAGGAATTCTTGGACTCTCTTCGATAAACTATAAGAGATAATGGATGTTGGTTTGCCTTTCCCCCGACTTTGGTTTATATCCCCCCCTTTTTTTTTCTTTTTTCTTACCTTACTGTTTAATATTATCATGGGGGGTGGGGAGAGAGATTTGATTTTCTCCCCCCCCCCCCCCCCACCTTGGGGTTGTGTTCTTTTATTATTTTATGTATATATGTGGGTATGTATGTGTGTATATTATATATATATATATATATAAGCTGGGGGGTTTGGTTAATGTTGGTGGGGGGAGGTGATTACCTTATTCTGTTTTACCTCTGTCTTTCGGAGCGGGGCTGTTTTTCCCTTGTTATTTTGTATTATTATATTTAATTATTATTTGTTGAGGTTGTAATCTTATAGTTATATGTTTATATATAGTATTAATATTACCAAATATATCCAGGTGTTGGTGTGGGCAGAGGTAGGGTGCTCACTGTTAACTCTACCTTTGTATTATATCTGAATTCTCTTCATTTTATTGAGGAGCGCCTGGGTCAAGGGTGGGGCATTGGTTGGGAGAGGATATGATGGACTTTTGGAGAGGAAGTGACACCCCCTGGGAACAAGGGGGAAAATCTCCACTTAGGTACGTTTTATTTTTTTAAATTTAGAAATAGTTTTTTATTATACTGTTGTGAGTGTATTAGAGAGCCTTTATTTTTGTAAATTTTATATGCTCGATGCTCGGGATGTTCTGGATAGGGTTTCCCCTCCTGAGGGGTCTCGGATTTGCCCAGATGATTATGGTTGATCAGTCGGTTAAGTGGTGCACCTGGAATGTCAAGGGGAGTAATTCGCCAGTCAAAAGGAAGAAAATATTATCAAATCTTAAGAAAGAAAAAGTTGATATAGCTCTCCTACAGGAGACACACCTGTCGGATAAAGAACACTTGAAATTACGACAGGGTGGATTTGATCAGGCTTTTTTTTCTTCTTTTAGCTCAAAAAGCAGGGGAGTTGTTATTCTTGTTCGGAAGAATTTCCCTTTCAAAATCCTAAATCAGATAAAAGACGAATCTGGATGATATATTTTGATCAAAGCCCTCATAAATGGAGAGGAATATGGGATTTTAAATTTGTACTGCCCCCCGGCACACCCCTTTAAATTTATAACGGAAGCCTTTTCAAAATTGATGGCTTTTGGTGCCCGTCATACAATTATAGGGGGAGACTTTAATTGTATTATGGATCCGGAAATGGAAAGGATTCCCAAGAGTACTGCAGGAGTATCTCCCAGATCTAGACAATTGGTGGATCTGAACAAAGAATTAGGATTAGTAGATGTATGGAGATGTCTTCATCCACAGGGCAGAGATTTTTCTTTTTATTCCAATCCACATAAATGCCATACCAGAATTGATATGTTTTTTGCCTCCTCAATTTTTTTAAATTCCATATCATCCTGTAAAATAGGCAGTATAGCAATTTCCGACCACGCTGCTGAATATATGGAAACTAAGGCGAGGAACAATGGGACATCACCTCGGCATTGGCATATGGACCCCTTCCTAATGAAAGATAGTAAATTTGTAAAGTACTTCTCTCAAGAATTTAAAACTTTTTTAGAAATTAATTCAGGTACAGCTAGCAACCCATCAATGATGTGGGAGACCATCAAAGCTTACGCGCGAGGTTTGATAATCTCCTACTCAGCGACCCAGAAAAAATTGAAGGGAGAACAACAGCGTCTGCTTGAAGCTCGTTTAAAAGCAGCTGAAACAGCATACACTGATAGACCTTCCATTATTAAATTGCAAAGGATTACAGCTCTTAGGACAGCTCTAAACACTACGCTTACCCAAACGGCTAAGAGGGAAATATTATTTGCAAAACAAAGGTTATATGAATATGGCGACAAACCGGGTAGATACTTAGCATTTCTTGCAAAGAAAAAAAAGGCCCCTCAGACTATTATGTCTATCAAGGAAAGTACAGGTATTCTGACCCATGATCATAAAAAGATTAATGCAATCTTTAGAGAATTTTATTCTGAGTTATATAAATCGCAGGATTGTGAAGATAGGACTAAGAGGATGCAGTCATTTTTAAAAATTTGACCTTTCCGGGCTTATCTCCGGAACAGGTATCGGTCCTAAATGCTCCTCTAACAGTCCAAGAAATACTTGATGCAATTAGGCAACTTCAGAGCGGTAAGGCACCGGGCCCAGATGGTTTTCAAGCTGAATTCTATAAAGAATTTACGGAAATATTGGCTGGTCCACTTATGGACATGTATAACTATGCATATAGTCAGGGCTGTCTCCCGCCTTCACTGAAAGAGGCAAATATCTCTCTTATCCTTAAAAAAGGAAAGGATCCAGAAGGTTGTACGTCATACAGACCAATATCCTTGCTAAATGTAGATTTTAAAATCCTTTCTAAAACGTTAGCACTGAGACTAGAAAGGGTACTGCCACATATCATAAAGGAGGATCAGATGGGGTTTATTAAGGGCCATAGATCATCCAATAATATTAGAAGGGTTTTGAATATGATTCAAGCCTGTCATCAGGGAAAGATACTAGGAGTAGTAGTTTCATTAGATGCAGAAAAGGCATTCGATAGGGTTGAATGGTCATATTTGTTTTACACATTGGAAAGGTTTGGCGATGGAAAGGTGTTTACCAAATGGGTCTCAACATTGTATAGTGATCCCAAAGCAGTTGTGATTACCAATGGATTAGGTTCGGATAGTTTCAATGTGGGTAGGGGCTGCCGTCAGGGATGTCCTCTCTCGCCATTGTTATTTACACTAATAATTGAACCACTAGCAGAAGCTATACGAGCTGATCCTAATATAACAGCCCCGAGGATTGGTACAGGTAAACATAAAATTACCCTTTATGCGGATGATGTTCTTTTATTCCTCAGTAATCCTCTGATGTCCGTACCTCGCTTAATCCAAGTTATTAATACATTTAGCACATTCTCAGGCTATAAAATTAATTTTTCAAAATTGGAGGCTATGCCAATGGGTGGCCTTGCTATGACACCCCACTTAGTGGACGGATCCCTTTTTCTCTTTCATTGGTCCCTGGAGGGCTTCTTATATTTAGGTATTTTTATTACCCCAGTATTTGGTCAGTTGTACAAGGCTAACTTTGTGCATTTACTGGAAAGGATAAGGCAGGACCTCCAGCGATGGGGAGACCTTCCAATTTCCTGGCTGGGTAGAATAGCACTAATTAAAATGAATGTCCTGCCCCGTCTCTTATATCCTATGAGGATGCTTCCGGTGATTTGCCGAGGATGGCTCTACATAAATTATATGGCTGGTTGGGTTCCTTTATCTGGAATCATAGACAGCCCCTCATTAAGCTGAAGAAGCTACAGCTTCCACAGACAAGGGGAGGACTGGACTTCCTAGATTTTAGGAAATATCAGTTAAGTTCCCTATTAAGTTACATAGCTGATTGATTGTGGATCAGACAAGACCCAATCTGGTTGGACATCTAGGCCTCTCAAGTAAAATACCCACTTATTAACCTCTTATTTTCAGACAAGAGGAAAATCATTACAAATCACTGTAAAAACCCTATAATACTAAACACAATTAAGGCTTGGAATATAATGCGGCAAAATGAGGGTAATTCACATAAAACATCCTCCTATGCACCGATAGTGGGAGCATGGGGATTCCAACTGGGGTTTACAGATGCCACTTTTAAACTCTGGAGATCAAGGGGTATCTCATGTCTAGGGGACCTACTTAAAGATGGGGTCCTGATGTCTTTTGAACAGCTGAGTCAGAAATTCGGATTACCTAATGGAGACCTCTTTCGATACTTCCAAATTTGAGACTATATACAGAAGAAGACTACGTTAATAGATAGTCTTTATAAATCAGATAGAGAATGTAATGTCCTATGACCAGTGGGGGTATCTTCCGTCAGTACTATTTATCATTAACTACATGATGAAGTATCGGGAGATATGGACAATCTGCTTAAAACAAGGGATCAGGATTTGGGACTAGAAATCTCTATAGAAACATGGAATGATATTTGGGAAAACGCTAGAAGAATTACTATCTGTAACAGAACAAAGGCTATCCAGCTGAAGATACTTCATAGGGCCCATATAGCACTGGATAGATTGGCAAAATTTAAGGCAGGAGCATCTCCAATGTGTCCCAAATGCAAAATAGAGGTGGGCACTCTTGTACACTGCCTATGGACCTGTCATAAGATCCGTAGATATTGGACTAAAGTAGTAAGTACCCTGACAGAGAAATTTTAGGAACGGAAATTAAAGTGGACCCTGTATCTCTCCTTTTGGGCTTTTCGAACTTTCCCTCCCTGGACATGTACGGGAAGAGACTATTTTCTATTCTCTCTTTCTGTGCAAGGAAAAATATTTTGGTAAACTGGGTGGCTGAGGGCCCCCCTGGACTTTCAAATTGGCACAGATTAATTATGGAATGTATTCCCCTTGACTTCCTTACAAATATGGTGCACCGAAAGACCAAATTATTTTATAAAATATGGCAGCCCTTCTTGAATTACATAAATACAGATATTTTGGCTATCCTAACAAGGGCTTTTATTTAATTGAGATGACAAACCTGGCTGGTCCGGGACCCCTTAGGAGAGGAATCCCGCATGAATACGGGTTTTATTATATCTGATGTTAACACATTCCGAGCATGTAAGAGACTTAAATATACACTCTGGTTAGTTGTAGGTTAGATTAGTAGAAAGTTGAGTTTTTTTCTTTTTCGGTTTTTTTTTCTTTTGTTAAATTTTGGCTATTGTATATTTGATTTAATTGTATATCAATGTTTGTATTTGAGAGTTTTGTTTATTTTTGTAAACTTGTAAAAATGTTAAATTTCTAATAAAAATATCTATTAAAAAAAATCACTCAGATCTCTCCAATATCAGGGTACTTTATATTCCTCAACTCTCCAAGATGGCAGCAGCAAAGTAGCAGGCTACTGAGTCTGGGTCAACCACTTCTGTCTGTTTTTTCTTTTTACTTTTGCTTTTTATTTGTTTTCTCTTTAAAGATTTTTTGCTCAGTTGCAGTGGCACCTATAAGAGCAAGTCCTGTGTGGCATGGCAGACAAAGATGACAGCGCGGACCCAGAGACCAACAAGACTGAGTAAATGTTGAAAGCGGAGGCATCCAGCAGTGGTAACAACAACTCCAGAACGAGGCAGTCGTGGCTCCACCCCAACCCACGGTCTCCCAGGAAGTGAGAAGCAGGTCCCAGGCTTAATCTCCCATTCTAGACTTGCAGGCTGAGCCGAAGTTCCAGGTCTGTGCTAGGCCTGGTTGCCTCTCAGAGAAGGCAGCAGCGGTGATGAATTTGGTCCCAGCACAGGAATGTGCAGCACCAGTGACTGCATCTGCGTGAATTCAGTGGCAGTGATTGTAGAGGCAAGATGGCACTGGAGAGTGGCGACTCTTTGTTTTAGTGGCGGAAGCACGGTGAAGTGTGGTTGCAAGAGTGTTGTCAGTTTACCAGCAGGGAGTTGAAGCATTGGATTGGAGGAGCCTGGATCCAGGCCCAGGCTGAGTTAGAAGTGGGAACTGTTCTAAAGATCTTTATCTCTTTATTGAGATAAGACTATAAGTTGAACTTTATTGTTTTATTTTCTAACTTTATATTCTGTGTTTTGATTTATTTTCTATGTTTTAAAATGGCACCAGAGAGTAGCGACACTAAGCAACACTTTTCACTGTATTTTTATAAATACTTATTACAACAAATATATCAAATCAAACTAACTTGACTTAAGAATAAAAGATTGTCTCGTCATTATCACAGTGGTGTTTGTGGCAACTTGCAGAACGTAAATGAGCTGCAACATATTCTGCATTATAAAATGTGATTATACTTCAATATTATATGTACTTGCCTATCAAGCTTTTCGGTGCATCCTGCAATCATGGAAGATGCTATACAAATGCAAGTATGTGTTTTGTTTTCATTGTTATATCCTGAGGCCCAGATTTTCTGACTGTCATCAGAACAGATCCAACTGATGGTAATCCTATTAAAAATTGCCCATTTGCCTGTCAATGATTTTCAAGGTTTCCAAGCCTGCACTCCTGCATCCAGTGCAAGATTTGGGAATTGACTGAAATGACTACTTGATTCCCTCTGACAAAGACAGAACACAAGGTAATCATCCACACAAACCACAAAGACCATTTCTCTTCAAAAACGTGTATCAACAATCCTTCTTCCCAAGGACAATCCCACAGTGGAACAAGTTGCCAAAGGAAATTGTCTCAGCATCGTCACCTAAAATGTTTAAGACCCATTTTTGGATTATTTTCACTTAAAATGATTAATTATCAGGTTTACTGTCTCAAGAGGTCATGCTTGATTTAGGTAGGAAGTTTTGGAGGCCAAGCCCCTTTTTCAGAACCAATATTTGCTGTACTCCTGTTAGTAAAATGATTAAAGATCCCAAAGTCAATTTGACATCCATTGGAAGAAGATAAATTTCTACAAGACTGTGTCAGGAAATATCTTCAGAATTATTTTTATATGTATAATATTTGATCACATGAAAGATTTGGATTTACTTCTATATTCATTTTTTGGAGGTGGGTATCGCTGGCTAGGCCAACATCTTTTGCCCATCCCTATTTTCTCTTAAGAAAATAAACTGTTTTTTTGAACTGCTGTAGTGTAGGAAATGAGTTTCAGGATTTTCATCCAGCAACAGCAATTACTACAGCAAAGGAGAGAGAAAAAAGATGGACTATGTTTATAAAATATGAATGAATTGGTGGGAATTGACTGAAACAAGTAATTGATGCCCTCCAGCAAAGACAAAACATAGGCTAGTCATCCACACAACTGCAAAGGCAATTTCTCTTCAAGCAAGTGTATCAACAATCCCTCTTCTTAAGGACAATCCCACAGTAGAACAAGCTGCCAAAGGAAATTGTCTCAGCATTGTCACTTGAAATCTTTAAGACTTATCTCTGGATTATTTTCACTTTAAAAAAATGAATTATCAGGTTTACCATTCCAATAGGTCATGCTTGATTTAGTTAACACTGACCATACAAATGGTTGCAGAAAATAGCAATCAGTTTCCATTGCTGACACAGTAAAGCAGAAGCAAAGACACAAAATTCAATAGATACATCAGATCGGAACAAAAGAACAAGAGTGGGCCATTTAAACCCTCCAGCCTGTTCTGTCACTACTCAATCAAATCATGGCTGATCACTGAACAAATTCCATATACCATAGAAACTAATGTAAATGTCAACTTTTTTAGACTATGTCTTAAGGTTAAATTTTTGGGGTTGACTATTACATGAAATTACTTTTGAGGGGCTGAAATTTATGCTACAGTCTAAAATATCGTATCGTTGGCAGAAGCCCAATTGATCTCTAAAGAAATGAAGAAAAATCCCAATGAATTTTGATAATTATTGGATGAAGACAATAGAGACAAAAATGAATTAGTAAGCTTTTATATACACATACAAAAAATGAATTAGTAAGCTTTTATATACACATACAAGAAGTAGAAATATAATATGGCTTTAACTACAATTACATGGTACATCTTAAGTTAAACATGTCAAATACAAAAGTTCATTAAAATCCTGCAAAATCACACTGTTCAACACCTTCAGCAGTGAATATAACTTCATAATCAGCAGGATGAATGATATCATTGTATGGATCCTCTTCCTCTTCACTGTCTGTAGTTAAAGTAGCACATCATCTGCTTCTTCTTCTTCATCTATGTCATCCCATAGATAATTGTCCAATGTATTGTCTAATGCATTCAAAATTCCACATTTCTTGAATGATTTGAAAACACTGTCAGCTTTTATTTCCTTCCATGAATCAACGATTCATTCACAGATCAGTGGCAGTGATGGAGCCCACATATTGCCTCCTTTCACATATGTGTTTTCTCCATCACGCATCCAGTTATTCCACTTCATTCTCATCATGTCCTTAAATGGCTTATTGATACCATCTATTGGTTGCAAAACACTTGTAAGTCTGCTGGGAATTACAGCTACTTCAGTGTTATGTGATCAGATGTTAGCAACAACGTTCTTAACTAGCCATGATCTAAACTGGGCCCAGACTCTTTTCTTGCATAGTCCACCAGGTCGTAAATTCCAAATTTCCTTTATTCATTTTCTACATCCACCATCATTCATCCGGCCTGTGGATGCATATGGATGACAATTTATTTTGGAAATTTCGCCTTTGGCAAAGTTTTCTCTTAAAAACAGCCATTGATTTTAACTTACTGCCACCAGCCACACAAGAAAGAACCAAAGTAAACCTACTTACCTCATGACCAGTGTTTTTTGCCAATTTTTTTTTCTCCTTTTTGGTTTATAAAATCACTAGGGGCATTGATAAGGTGAACAGCAAAAGTATTTTCCCTAGGGTAGGGGAGTTCAAAACTAGAGAGGACAGGTTTAAGGTGAAAGGAGAAAGATTTAAAAAGAGACCCAAGGGTGACTTATGTGGAATGAACTGCGAGAAGTAGTGTTAGGTGCAGGAACAGTTAAAACATTTAAAAGACAGTTTGGAGAGATGTATGGATAGGAAAGCCTTCAAGGGAGATGTGCCAAATGCAGGCAAATGGAACCGGTTCAGTTTGGGAAACTTGGTTGGCATAGACAGACCACGTGGCGGCGGACTGTAAGGTCACTATCTGTCAGAACTGCAAGCAGGAGGGTCACCCGACCAAGGAATGCAAAGAGGCCAAGAACTGTAAACTATGCAGAAAGGCGGACAACATGTACAAGGCCTGCCCAGACAAGGGGCCGCCACCTACTCACAGATGGCCGGAGGTGGACCGCAAAAGACCAGCAAGGTACCACAAACCAACAAGGGAACGGTGTCTGGTGGCACCCAGAAGGAACGACAGGTTGGAGTGGAGCAGACAGCAGCCAGTGGGGAGGTATAGAAGCTGATCCAAGCTCCTACAGGACAGACGGAGGCAATGGAGGAGGACAGAACCAAGGAGGCAGAGGAATGGATTTCTGTTAAAAACAGGAAGAGGAAAACCCGCCAGGTTCTCAAAACCTCCCAGCAAAGGGGGAAATGGCAGCTGCACGGTGAGGATACAGGCAGTTCTTCGGATGGTGAAGACGGGCGCAAGGAGAGTCGTCACCAGAAGAAGAGACAGTGTCGCAGGGAGAACGGAGGGCAGCACCTCCCAAACAGTAAATGACAAACCCTCTGAGGAGACCGGTAAAGACCACCCCCACCAGGTGAAAACCCACTGCCCCACAGCTCCAGGTAACTGGGAGCAGTGACCCTCTGACAACCCCGCTGTTAGACATAGAACTGGACTGTGCGAATCCTGGTCCCGGCCCGATGAAACCAAAGCAGGGAAATTGACCAGCGTGGAGCCGGACAGTAACCTCAGCCCTGAGAGGGTTCAGCTGTTTGCATACACCACAGAGATGCAGACAGCTACCCCAGAGAGGCAGAACCAGCGGCAAATGGACACTGGTAACCTCATAAACTGTTAAAATGGTGATTAAAAACTTTGAGTATTAATGTGCATAGCATTAAATCCACTACGCGATGTGTTTCAACATTGGCCTTCCTCGCCAACTTTAAAGCCAATGTCCTGTTTCTACAAGAGTGTGAGATACCACACCTCAGCAGCTACAGGAGATGGTGAGCTTGTGGGCCCATGGGCCATCAGTTTTGTCGGGGGGCAACAATAAGTGTTCCTCAGGCCTGGGTATCCTGTTGTGAGGAGGCAACTTCACCATCTCCGAGGTTAAGAATTTGGTGGGCGGACGCCTCCTTATCACTGACGTCATGTACAGAAACGCTCCCCTGAGACTAATTAACGTGTCTGCCCCAGTGGGTAAGAGTGAACGATTGGCCAACCTGCAGCAGCTTCCATTGTTGCTGGCTACGTCCAGGCCGGTCATTCTGGCCGGAGACTTCAACTGTATCATTGATGCAGATGGACGATCTGGCAGGGGGGACAGTAAACTGGACACCATGTCCAGAGTCCTGATGGAAACGATCAAAGATGCCAAGCTGCATGACATCTTCAGCACCCCTGCAGACAGAGTGCAGTGTAGATACACCTGGTCACTGGCAGACGGGTCTATACGCTCAAGGATAGATTACCTGTTTGTGTCCTGAACGTTCTCGGTCATATCCACCGACGTCAAGCCGGTGTTCTTCTCTGACCACTACCTCTTGCTGGCTGACTGTCACCTACAGGACGAGCAGCGTGCTGGTAAGGGAACGTGGAAGATGAACACAAAGCTGTTGATCCCGGGAAACATTGAGGAGCTCAGGAGGGATTACACAGGTTGGAGAACCATGAAGCCCTTCTTTGACTCTCCAGCGGACTGGTGGGAAACAGTAAAAGAGAACATCAAAGGTATTCAGGAGGTGAGAGAGAGGCAGGGAAAACTGTCCCAACTCCAGGAAAGTATGCAGAACCTGCTCCTGCTGCAGATGATGGGGGTCGATGTCATGGAGGTCCTCCAGGAGGTGAAGGGCCAGCAAGCCTCGCTCTTTGCCTTGGAGGCCTCCAAGATAATCTTCCGGTCCAGGGTCCGCTCCGTGGAGCAGGACGAGACGTGCTCATGTTTCTTCTTCCAGAAGGTGCACAAAGGGAGCTCCGTGCTCATATCCTGAAGGAAGATGATGGCTCAGTAACATCATTTCAGGCTGTTATCATGACTATGACTCGAAGTCAACTGACAGCGCGGCTTCCCAGTCGTTCCTGTCCTCTATCACGGAGGTCTTAAACGACAGGACATGGGACAGGCTGGACCAGCCATTATCTCTGGATGAGCTGACCAAGGCCCTCGAGTCCTTCGAAAAGCAACAGCTTAGAGGTCGAGCTCTATTCTGCTCTATGGCACTTGATTGGCCAGGACCTGCTGGAGGTGTAAGTCAGTATGCTTCTGGCAGGTACCATGAGCGAATCCATGAGGAAAGGCATCATCACCCTCATCTAAAAGCGGATGGGGGAGAGGGAGGAAATTAGATATTGGAAACCAATCTCACTATTAAACGCAGATTACAAAATCTTGTCAAAGGTCATTGCCAACTGGGTCAGGTCTGCTCTGGGATCGATGATTCACCCTGACCAAACCTGTGTTGTACCGGGTAGGAAGATCGCTGAGAGTCTCACACTCCTCAGGGATACGATTTCCTATGTGCAGGACAGGGGGGTGGACACTGCCTCATCAGCCTGGACCAGGAGAAAGCCTTTGACAGGATATCCCATACGTATATGAGCGATGTCCTCTCTAAAATGGACTTTGGGGAGGGAATCTGCAATTGGATCAGACTGCTCTACACCAACATTGTCAGTGCAGTCTCAATCAATGGGTGGGAATCAAATAGCTTCCCAGTCAGATCTGGAGTCAGGCAGGGCTGCCCTCTCTCTCCTGCCTTGTTTGTGTGCTGCATAGAGCTATTTGCCGAGTCCATCATAAAGGATGCGAGCCTGAGAGGGGTGACTATTCCTGGCAGCGAGGGCCTACAGGTTAAGGCCTCCCTGTACATGGACGACGTTGCCGTTTTCTGCTTGGATCCACTGTCCGTGTACAGACACATGTGCATATGTGCCAAGTTCGAACGGGCCTGGGGGGCTAAGAGTAAGACTATGCTCTTTGGGAACTGAGCTGACCAATCCTCCATGCCCTTCAGCGTCAGGACTGACCACCTGAAGGTGCTGGGTATTTGGTTCGGTGGGGCTGGGGTGTGCGCCAAGACTTGGGAGGAACAGATCAGAAAAGGGAGGCAGAAACTAGGCAGATGGGAGCAAAGCTCTCCATCGGGGGTAAAAAACTGGTCATCAGGTGTGAGATACTATCAGTGTTGTTATATGTGACACAGGTCTGGCCTATTCCCAGAACCTGTGCCGCTCCATTCACCCGGGCCATCTTCCACTTTATGTGGAGATCAAAGATGGATCGGGTCCGAAGGGATACCCTGTATAAAGATCTGGGCAACGGGGGGAAATACACGCCCAATGCCACCCTCACCCTGATGGCCACCTTTGTGTGTGGCTGCATCAAGCTGTGCGTGGATCCCCGGTACGCAAACACCAAGTGTCACTATGTATTGAGGTTCTACCTGTCCCCGGTGTTGCGAAGGATGGGCCTGGCCTTAATGTCGTGGAACGCTCCATAGCTCCTTGAAAGTGGAGTCGCAGGTAGATAGGATAGTGAAGAAAGCGTTTGGTATGCTTTCTTTAATTGGTCAGAGTACTGAGTACAGGAGTTGGGAGGTCATGTTGCAGCGGTACAGGACATTGGTTAGGCCACTGTTGGAATATTGCGTGCAATTCTGGTCTCCTTCCTATCAGAAAGATGTTGTGAAACTTGAAAGGGTTCAGAAAAGATTTACAAGGACGTTGCCAGGGTTGGAGGATTTGAGCTATAGGGAAAGGCTGAACAGGCTGGAGTTGTTTCCCCTGGAGCGTCAGAGGCTGACGGGTGACCTTATAGAGGTTTACAAAATTATGAGGGGCACGGATAGGATAAATAGACAAAGTATTTTCTCTGGGGTCGGGGAGTCCAGAACTAGAGGGCATAGGTTTAGGGTGAGAGGGGAAAGATATAAAAGAGACCTAAGGGGGCAACTTTTTCATGCAGAGAGTGGTACGTGTATGGAATGAGCTGCCAGAGGATGTGGTGGAGGCTGGTACAATTGCAACATTTAAGAGGCATTTGGATGTGTATATGAATAGGAAGAGTTTGGAGGGATATGGGCCAAGTGCTTAGGGGCGGCACGGTGGCACAGTGGTTAGGACTGCTGCCTCACAGCGCCTAAGACCCGGGTTCAATTTTCGCCTCAGGCGACCGACTGTGTGGAGTTTGCACGTTCTCCCCGTGTCTGCGTGGGTTTCCTCCGGGTGCTCCGGTTTCCTCCCACAATCCAAAGATGTGCAGGTCAGGTGAATTGGCCATGCTAAATTGCCCGTAGTGTTAGGTAATGGGTAAATGTAGGGTTATGGGTGGGATTGCATTTCGGCGGGTCGGTGTGAACTTGTTGGGCCGAAGGGCCTGTTTCTGCACTATAATGTAATCTAATCTAATGCTGGCAGGTGGGACTAGATTGGGTTGGGATATCTGGTCGGCATGGACAGGTTGGACCGAAGGGTCTGTTTCCATGCTGTATGACTCTATGACTTGTCCTTCATGGAGAAATTTATGAAGAAAATCACCTTTGACCACAAGTCCATCAGGAAGTGGTCAGCACGTACTGTCCTTGAGACCCTTAAGGAAAAGGAGTGGGTGGATCCTATTGAGCGGTCCCCTGGGCAGACTGTCAAAGTCATTTGGCAGAATGCCTCATCATCAGAACTTCTCAACAAGCACCAAGACATGGCTTGGCTGGTGGTGAGAAGGGCTCTGCCGGTGAGATCATTTATGCACGCCCGGACTCTCTGCCCCACCGCACGCTGCCCACGAAGCAGCTGTGGAGCGGACGAGACAGTCACACACCTCCTTCTGGAATGTGCCTATGCGAAGGAAGTCTGGAGAGGAATGCAATGGTGTATGTCAAGGTTCACCCCGAGCAGCTCCGTGACGCGGGAATCTGTGCTCTCGGGATGCACACCAAGACGAACATCAACTGTGCCTGGAGGATCATCAACTCGGTGAAAGACATCCTTTGGTCTGTCTGAAACCTGTTGATCTTCCAGGTGAAGGAGCTGACCCCGACTGAATGTTGCGGACTGGCACATTCCAAGGTCCAGGACTACGTGCTGAGGGATGTGCTGAAACTTGGGGCAGCTGCTGCCAAGATGCCGTGGGGAAAGACTACCGTGTAAGGTTTTTAGATTAGATTACTTAGATTAGATTACTTACAGTGTGGAAACAGGCCCTTCGGCCCAACAAGTCCACACCGCCCCGCCGAAGCGCAACCCACCCATACATTTACCCCTTACCTAACACTACGGGCAATTTAGCATGGCCAATTCACTTGACCTGCACATCTTTGGACTGCCTGCTTAAGAAGAACAGGGGGCCCACCCAGTAATTGGGCTCCACTGACGCCTCAGCAGAATATCTGGATAGTCAATGTACAGATTTGTACATATAAATGATTAATTCCGATCCCTGTATGTAAAGAAATGGAATGTATATGTATGTATGGCATCACCTGTTGTATAGATATGAAAATAATTCGATGAATAAAGTATATTTTTGAAATTAAAAAAACTTGGTTGGCATAGACGAGTAGGACCGAAGGGTCTGTTGCCGTGCTCATTCACTCGATGAATGGTCTGCTTGTTCTCTGCAACCCGTAATGTCCTGAAACAACTGATAGCCCATGAGTTGAAGCCAAATGTAACGGCCGGTGAGCGGTGTATTTTGAAGCTTGTTATTGTGAATGTTGCCAGCAGGAGGCGGGCGGCTGCTGTGAGTCGGATGGGGGCCGGTTCCCACAATGCTGCTGCGCCCTGTTTGGAGAGCAGCTTGTACTATGCGGCGGGGCTGAAAGCGAGCCCTGCAGGTAGTGGTTTTTTTTCCTTAAATGAATGTTTTTATTTTTTTAAAAAAAGACGCGGCTTCAATTTTGCATTTGCAGAAGATTATATCTTTGTAAACAAAGGCATAGAGCGCACCCCGGATCATGTAAGTCATTTTGGTTTTCTGTATCTAAGAGATTTATTTTTTTGTGTTGCTGAAGCCAGGCTTGTGTGTTGGAGAGACATAGAGCATACACGGGCCTGTGTAGCTGCTGCGAGCACAGCGGCTGGAAGTCGCTATTTCGGATTCCTTTTACGGCAACATGTCTGATACAGTGTTGCACCGAGACTTGTCGTTTCTCCATTGCCTGGAAAATGCCCCCTTCTGCTCTTGTCTTGCCCTAGCGGCTAGGGGCCTGGACAGTTCTCGGCTCCAGTAAGCTTACAGTCCGTTCCCCCTCCCCCGTCTAGGTTTATACTGCAACATCAGTTCAGGGGAATTCAGTTCTTGGATTGTTTTCCAGAATCACTTCGCGTTAGTGCATTTTTTTTTTCAAAATGCAAGTTGGAAGTTTCAGACCGCAGGCGACACCCGATTCATCGACTGTTGGTTTGCTCTGGCTGTGTACATGATCCGCTTCAGGATTGGAGTTTCCTGTGGTGATAGAGTCGATGCAGCCAACTGAAAGTGGATTGCTCAGTTTACCTTAACCCCCACCCATCCTTTCAAGAAAACACTAACTAGCCTCAGCCAGAAGTTACTAGGAACTTGCTGGCTTTTGTTTTGTTTGGCTGTTGAGGTCATTGCTGATCACCCAATGCAGCCGATCGAGTGGAAAATAAATATTTTGCTCAAATGTCAGATCTTGGATCAGCGAATTGAACGAACGGGATTTCTTGCACCCATCAGTGACAGCGTAGTGGATAATGCTTAAGTATATTTTTGTCAGAAGACGCCACACTGCACAGTGAAAAGTTCTCATTCCCAGGTTTGCATTTTTAAAAAAAAGTGGGGTACAGGAGAGGATGCAAGAAAGTTAAAACCTCCTAGTTTTGGTGGCAAATTGAAACAACTGATCAGATTTATAGGTGACCTGACAGAGGTCTTTAGAATCTTGGACGAGTTTAATTTACTATAGATTTTGAGAAGACCACTTTACTTCTGTGTAAGACCCAAAACAGGAACCTTCAATATAAGGTAGTCTTTAAACCAACGAAGGAATTCAGGAGAAATGTGTTAATTAGCCTAGAATGTGAAACCTGCGCAAGATGTGGTTGAGGCAGGTCATGTACAAGTCTTACAGTGAAATCGATAAAATGTCTCTCACTATGTTATTAAGCAAAACTATGCTGGAGGGAGTAATGTATTAGCATGGATTGTGGGTTGGTTAACATACAGAAGACAGGCATAGTGGTGCAATGGTTAGCATTGTTGCCCCACAGATTTGATTCCAGCCTTGGGTGACTGTGCAATTTTCTGTTCTCCCTGTGTCTACGTGGGTTTCCGTTAGATGCTCTGGCTTCCTACCATAGGAGAAAGTGAGGACTGCAGATGCTGGAGATCAGAGCTGAAAAATATGTTGCTGGAAAAGCGCAGCAGATCAGGCAACATCCAAGGAGCAGAAGAATCGACGTTTCGGGCATAAGCCCTTCTTCAGCATGGGCTTCAGCAGAAGGGCTTATGCCCGAAACGTCAATTCTCCTGCTCCTTGGATGCTGCCTGACCTGCTGCGCTTTTTCAGCTTCCTACCACAGTCCAAGAGATGTGCAGGTTAAGTGGATTGGCTATGTTGAATTGCCCTGTTGTGTCCAGGGATGCATAGACTGGGTGAGATGCTTTTTGGAGGGTTAGAGCAGACTCAATGGGGCGACACGGTGGCTCAGCAGTTAGCACTGTTGCCTCACACCGCCAAGGACCTGGGTTCGATTCACACCTTGGGCAACTGTCTGTGTGGAGTTTGCACATTCTCCCCATGTCTGCATGGGTTTCCTCCGGGTGCTCTGGTTTCCTCCCACAATCCAAAGATGTGCAGGTTAGGTGAATTGGCCATGCTAAATTGCCCATTGTGTTAGGTGCATTAGTCAGGGGCAAATACAGGGTATGATCTGGGTGGGTTGCTCTTCTCAGGGTCGGTGTAGACTTGTTAGGCCGAAGGGCCTGTTTCCATACTGTAGGGAATCTAATCTATTCTGAAAATGTGCTGAATGGCTTTTATCTGCACTGTTGACATTCTAAGACAGAATTAGAATTAATGGGTATTTTTCACATGAGAAAGATGTAACTAGTGGAGTGCCCCAAAGAACATTCCAAGTGTCTCCATTGTTTACTACCTATAGCAATGTGTTGAGGGGTAAAATTGTTGTGAAAATTGGTGAGTGGGGATGTTGTGATGCAGACCTAAGAAATCTATAAGGAGATAGGGATAGGTTCAGAAAATGGGCCAAATCTTGGTGTGTAATACTGGATAGTGAATTACCTCATTTGGTAGAAAGAGTCACCAAGCAGGCTTCCATTTAAACTGCGAGGGACTCCCAAAAAAATAGTGAAGCATTCTGAGACCTGGGTGTTTGTGTACATGAACACAAAAAGGTAAGCATGCAAATGCAGCATGTAATTAAGAAATGAAAGGGAATTTTGGCTTTAAATGCAAGGGACTAGAGTTTACACACAGGAAAGACACTTTATAAGAATCCAGGGTATTGCTGAGGTCTCACCTGAGTACTATGTGCTGTTTGATCCCAGTATTTTAAAAAAAGGATATATTGGCACTGGAGGCAGAAATTCACGAGCCTGATTTCTGAGATGAAGGGGGATGACTGAGGAAGAATGGCTAAATAGGTCTTCGTTCACTAGAGTTTAGAAAAATGATGCGTAATCTGATTGAAACAAACAAGATTCTGAGAGGACTTTACGGAGTATATCTTGAGATATTTCCACTAATGAGGCAATCTCAAGCTAGGGAATATAATTATGGAATAAAGGGACACTGACATGAATAGGAATTTATTCTGCAAGTAGTGAATGTCTAGGGTTTTCTATCCCAAAGAATTGTGGAGGCAAAATCACTGGAAGTATTTAAAGAAGAGGTTTTGAGATATCAAGGAGTTGGAAGTTTTGAACAACTGGCATGAAAGAGGGATCGAGGTCTGAGGCAGATCAGCCATGATCTTAAAATGGTGGGCAGGCTTGAAGGGGTGAATGGCCTATTCCTGCATCAATTTCTTTTCTTATCTAGATAAGCATAATGGAGGAAGGAATAGAAGGATGCTGATAGAGTGAGGTGAGAGACAACATTCCACATTCTAACCACTCACTGCGTAAAAACTGTTTTCCTCATGTTGTAGTTGCATTGATCTTTACTATAGAAGAAAGCTGTACACCAGGTAATGGAAGGGATGTAGGAACTCAAAAAAAATCACAATCATCAGAGATTGTTACTGAGTAGATTAGCTGGGATCTTGTCAGCCCCAGGTCCAATGATGGACACTAGCTTAGGGTCTTAAAAGAAATGGCTAGTGGGGTCATTGTTGCATTGTTTTTAATTTTCCAGAAATTCCTACATTTGCGGAATGTCCATTAGATTGGAGAATAGTGAATGTAACTTCTTTATTCCAAAAGGGGGAGAAATGGAAAGCTGAAAACTCCAGGTCAGTTTGCTTAACATCTATCATTGGGAAGATGTTAAAATCCTTTATGCAGAATTTCCTTATTAAAGAATTTATAACAGGGCACTTAGAGAAGTTAAAGATAATAGACAGGATCACATGGCATGGATAGAAGATTAACTGACTAGCAGGAAATGGAAAATAGGCACAAATGAGTCATTTTCTGGTTGGCAAGATTTAATGAAGGGTAAGCCACAGGGAAGCACTTGAGCCTCAAGTTTTCATAACTTGTATAAGTGACAAGGATGAAGGGAAGGAAGTATTGTAGCTAAATTTACTGATAATACAGATAAGTTGTGAGAGGTCATGAAGAGGCTACAATAGCAAATGATTAGTTTAAATAATTTGACACATTTGAAAAATAGAGTATAATGTGAAACTGGCCAATTGGAAGGAAAAATGAAAATGTTTATAATCTCATTGTGAGATTGCAGAGCTCTGAAGTACAGAGGGATCTACATGTTGTAGTGCATACGTCACCAAAGGTTAGTATGCAGATCCACTAAGTAACTGGAAAAGCTAATAGATTAGATTACATTACATTACATTACAGTGTGGAAACAGGCCATTCGGCCCAACAATTCCACACCGACGCGCAACCCACCCATACCCCTACATTTACCCCTTACCTAACACTACGGGCAATTTAGCATGGCGAATTCACCTGGCCTGCACATCTTTGGACTGTGGGAGGAAACCGGAGCACCCGGAGGAAACCCACGCAGACACGGGGAGAATGTGCAAACTCCACACAGTCAGTCGCCTGAGGCAGGAATTGAACCCGGGTCTCTGGCGCTGTGAGGTAGCAGTGCTAACCACTGTGCCATATTGTTTGTTACTATAGGAATTCTATGAAAAGGTAACAGGATTATATTTCTGTTATACATGGCAATGGTGAGATCACATCCGGAGTACATACACAGTATTGATCTCCTTATTTAAGGAAGGATGTAAATACGTTTGAAGCAATTCAGACAAGATACACTAAATAATATCTGGAATGGGCAGGTTATCTGGGTGGGAAAATTTAGACAGCCTTGGTTTATATCCACTGGAGTTTACAATAATAATTGGTAACTTAGAGTCATGGAGATGTACATCATGGAAACAGACCCTTCGGTCCGACTCATCTATGCTGACCATATATCTTAAACTGATCAATCCCATTTGCCAGCACTTGTACTCCCCTACCCCAACGAAAAGACCTTGTCAATTTACCCTATCCAGCACCTTCATGGTTTTATAAACCTCTATAAGGTCACTCCCTCAGCCTCCATCACTGCATGGAAAACCGTCCCAGTGTATTTGGCATCTCTATAGCTCAAACCTCTAACCCTGGCAACACCCTTGTAAATCTTTTCTGAACCCTTGCAAGTTTCACATCATCCTTCCAGTAAATGGGAGATCAGAATTGCACACAGTATTCCAAAAGTGGCCTAACCAATGTCCTGTACAGCCGCAACATGACCTCCCAAATCCTATACTTGATACTCTGACCAATAAACAAAAGCGTAACAAATGCCACCTTCACTATCCTATCTACCTGCGGCTCCACTTTTAAGGAACTATGAACCTGCACTCCAAGGTCTCTTTGTTCGACGACACTCCCCGGGACCTTACCATTAAGTGTGTAAGTCCTGTCCTGATTTGCCTTTCCAAAATGCAGCATCTCACATTTATTTAAATTAAACTTCATCTGCCACTCCTCAGCCCATTGACCCATCTGATCAAGATCCTGTTGGACTCTGAGGTAACCATCTTTGCTGTCCACTACACTTACAATTTTGGTGTCATCTGCAAACTTACCAACTAAATCTCCTATGTGCTTATCCAAATCACCTATATAAATGATGAAACACAGTGGACCCAGCACCGATCCTTGTGGCACACAACTGGTCACAGGCCTCCAGTCTGAAAAGCAACCCTCCACCACCACTCTCTGTCTTCTACCTTCGAGCCACTTCTGCATCCATATAGCTAGTTCTCCCTGTATTCCATAAGACCTACACTTGCTAACCAGTCTCCCACAAGGAACCTTTTCAAACACCTTATTGAAATCTTCATATGGATGCGTCCACTGCTCATCCCTCGTCAACCGTCTTCATTACTTTTTCAAAAAACTCAATTTGGTGAGACATGATTTCCCACGTACAAAACTATGTTGACTATCCCTAATCAGTCCTTGCCTTTCCAAATACATGAAATCCTGAGGGACAGGATTTACTTTCAACAACTTGCCAACCATTGATGTCAGGCTCATCGGTCTATAGTCCACTGGCATTTCCTTACCACCTTTCTTAAATAGTGGCACCATGTTAGCCAACCTCCAGTCTTCTAGCACCTCATCCCTGTTACTTTTGTTGACCTAAATAACTCAGTAAGGGGCCCAGCAAACACTTCCCACAGAGTTCCAGGGTACGATTGATCCGGTCCTGGGGATTTATCCACCTTTATGCGTTTAAGACGTCTAGCAGCACCATCTGTGTAATATGCACGTTTTTTCAAGATGTCACCATCTATTTCTCCACATTCTATATCTTCCATGTTCTTCTCCACTGTGAACACTGATGCAAAATACTTATTTTGTATCTCTCCCCATCTCCTGCATAAGCTGCCTTGCTGATCTTTGAGGGGCCCTATTCTCTCTCCAGTTACCCTTTTGACCTTAATGTATTTTTAAAATCCCTTCAGATTCTTAACCCTATTTGCTAGAGTTATCTTATATCCCCTTTTTGCCCTTCTGATTTAACTCTTAAGTATACTCTGCCTTTATACTCTTCTAAGGATTTACTCAGCCTCTACTCTCTATACCTAACATATGCTTCCTTTTTCTTGGCCAAAACTTCAATTTCTCTCGTCATTCAGCATTCCCTCCACCTACCAGCCTTGCCTTTTACCCAAGCAGAAATATACTGTCTTTGGACTCTTGTTATCTCATTTCTGAAGGCTTCCCATTTTCCAGACGTCCCTTTACCTGCGAACATGCGCCCATGATCAACCTTTGAAAGTTCTTGCCTAATACCATCAAAATTGGCCTTCCTCCAATTTAGAATTTTAACTTTTAGATCTGGTCTATTGTTTTCCATCGTTATTTTAAAGCTAATAGAATTATGGTTGCTTGCTCCAAAGTGCTCCCCCACTGACACTTCAATCCACTTGCCTGCCTTATTTCCCAGGAGTAGGTCAAATTTTGCACATTCTCTATTAGGTATATCCACATACTGAATCTGAAATTTTTCTTGTATACACCTTACAAATTCCTCTCCATCTAAACCCTCAACACTATGGCAGTCCCAGTCTATGTTTGGAAAGTTGAAATCACCTACCATATTGAAGCATGCAACATTCTGAAATGTCGTGACAGGTGCACGTGGAAAGGATATTTCCTCCTGTTAGACAATCTAGAATTGGGAATCTCTTCCTCAAAAAATGGTGGAAGCAGTTTCCTAGAGTATTTTTAAGGAAGTGGTAAATAGATTCTTAATGAACAATGGGAAAAAGGTTATTGAGCATAGGCAGGAAAGTGAAGTAATCTGATCAGCCCAGGCCTTATTAAACAGTGGAACAGAATTGAGAGGTTGTACGGCCTACTCTTGCATCTAATTTGTATGTTAGTAGTTTTAGTATTTTCCAGTCTCCCTAAATGAGTGTCTCCAGGTTCTTGACCCTCCCATCAATGGGACCTGTTTCTCTCCATCTATTCTGTCCAGACCTTTTATAGTTTAGAGCACCTCTATCAAATTCCTTCTCAGCTTGATCTTTTCTCCTTTAAGAAGAACAACCTCATTCTCCAATCTTCAATGTAGCTAAATCTCTCATGCTTGGAAGCATTGTCATAAGTTTTTACTACACCCTCTCTTCACTTCCTTGGTAAAGTGTACTGTCCAGAATTGGACACAATACTACAATTGAATTGATGCCAAACAAGTGCTAACATTTTTTTATGGCATCCTTGTTTTTATACTGTGTCTCCATTTATAAAGCCCAGGATCACATACGCTCTTTTTTCCACTTTCTGATCATGCCCTACAATCTTCAATAATTGCATACTTATAGCTCAGATTTCTCTTCCTGCATCCACTTTAGAATTATATTCTTTATGTTGTTAAAGAATCATTACGGTTCAGAGGGAGGCCACTTGGCCCACTGTGTCTGCATTGGTCTTCTGAGCATTTTGATTTAGTATTGGTCTCCTGCCTTTCCCTCACCTTGACTTACATTTTGACAAGAAATAAAATCACTTCTCAGTTCTCTATCAAATTTCATTTACCAATCCTACCAGCCTTTCAATATCCGCTTGAAGCCTGCAACTGTCTTTTTATGGTTTAAAATGTATTCAAATTTTATATTATTTGCAAATTTTGGAATTGTAATCTGTACAACTGAGTTTAGATCACTAATATTTAAGAAAAGCAGGTGCGAATGGGGAAGCTCCACTAAAAACCTTCTTCTATCCTGACAAACATCACTTCACCACTACTGTCTGTTTCCTGCCTGTTTGCCAACTTTGTATCCATGTTGCTCTTCAAAATGGTGAGTTAGGATCTCACACATCCAAGTGAGAGGACTGAACAGGGCTCAGCCTTGTCTTCAGAAAGTGGCACTTCGGGCAGGACAACTTTTCCCTTATTTGGTGTGTCAGCTTGGAATTTGATATTGAATTTGATTTATTGTAGTCACATGCAACTAAGTACAGTGAAAAGCTTTTTTTGTGAGCAGTACAGACAGATCATAGCAAGCAAGAACATACCGATTATAAGGTTTTTAGACAGTGAGGCATATAGGTTACACTACACAGGAGGTGTGGGAAGCAAGATCGACATTAATAAGATCAATATTATTTGAAGTTAGAGAGTCCATTCATTGACATCTCTGTCTCAGTGAAGTGTTGTTAGGAAATGTTGCAGCCAATTTGAGTATAGCAAGCTTGCAGAAATACCAATATTTTAACATCAGATAATCTGTTTGACTGATGTTAGTTGAGGGATAAATATTGACCATGGCAGTAGGAAGAGCCCTCTTGCTGCTCTTTGAAATAATGCCTTGGGATCTTTTATATCCAACGGAGAACAGATGGGTCATCAGAATGATGACGACTCCAACAATACAGCACTCCTTCATTACTGGCTTGTGTGCTAAAATCTCTGGAATGGGAAATGTACACACAACTTATTGACAGTTGAGAATATTACCACTGAGGCACGATTGACATTGTGAGGACTGCAGATGCTGGAGATTAGAGTCGAGAGTGTGGTCCTGGAAAAGCACAGCAGGTCAGGCAGCTTCTGAGGAAGAGGAGAATTGACGTTTCAGGTAAAAGCCCTTCATCAGGAATGAGGCTGTGAGCTGAGGGGGTGGTGAAATAAATGGGAGGGGGGGGGGGTGGAGTTGGGGGGGGGGGAAGGTAGCTGAGAGTACGCTAGGGGGTAGACGAAGGTGGGGGTAATGGTGATAGGTCAAAGAGAAGGGTGGAGCAGATAGGTGGGAAGGAAGATGGACAGGTCATGAGGACGGTGCCGAGTTGGAAGGTTGGAACTGGGATAAGGGGAAATGAGGAAACTGGTGAAATTCACATTGATGCCGTGGGATTGTTTACAAGAGGTTCTGACTGATCCTATGACCTTTCCAAGTGGTTTATAATTGTATGTGGCTTTGATGTTTGCATACGTCCAATGACCAACTGCAATACACGTGGCCTATCCTCCATATTCAGTTTTTATCTTGTTTTTCTTTCTAGCATTAGCAAGTATTGTTGCTTACTCCTGATCAGGATTGGTGATTGAAAATTGATGACATGGATTCAAACTAAAATTCAATAGTATAATGTAATTTTGAATTTCCTTCCTCTTTTTGAGGGTAAGGTAGACTTGTAAAATATTAATTTTGGGGAAACTATGATTCCAATGGATATTATTGGATAAGTATGAGACTGCATTTTGGCTTGATAGATCTTTTCTTTTGTTGGTTTTAATGAGGCAGTCTTTCACTGAAACACTGCAGATTTGGGTTTAACAAAACAAGTTTATTATGCAAAATAAACGAAGATAATACAGCATAAATCAAACTATTTACATATAACACAAAATTTCAGAGCATACAGTAAAATACAATCCCATTAATCTCAACCGCTACTTTTTAATACTTGCACAAGAGAGAAATCCACAAACCAACAGCCATTCTCAGACAACAACTCACCAGGACGAAGCATGAGCAAAACCAATGTAGTGTACAAAGTCCCATGCAAGGACTGCACAAAACACTACATCGGACAAACAGGAAGACAGCTAACGATCCGCATCCATGAATAGCAACTAGCCACGAAACGAGACAACCCGCTCTCCTTAGTAGCCACACACGCAGATGACAAGCAACATGAGTTTGACTGGAACAACACTACTATTATAGGACAAGCCAAACAGAGAACAGCCAGGGAATTCCTAGAGGCATGGCACTCATCCACAGATTCAATCAATAAGCACATCGATCTGGACCCAATATACTGACCACTGCAACGGATAGCTGGGACTGACAACTGGAAGCGGCAGATTCAAACCACGACAAATGCCAGAGGAAAGATCACAGAAGCGCTTCACGGGAGGCTCCCAAGCACTGAGGATGTCACCTAGACAGGGGACGAAACGTCTGCAACACAAATTCCCAGCTCGGCGAACAGAACCACAACAGAATTCCATTCTCTTATCACAATTTAAAGCTTAGTTAACTGTCCTCAGTTCCAATCTTGATATTCTGATGGCCTCTTCCTTGAGACTTCATATAAAAAGTTTAGATTTTCTCAACTTCAGATAACTCTTAATTTTAAACAAACACTGCTGGTCTTGAATTTTAAAACTCAATGCTTTACATGGAAGTAACCTATTTTTTAACCATCGTAAACTACTTCCCTTTCTCAGGCGCAACAATATTACATATCCAGCTTCAGCCAAAACTTCTGTAAACCATCAAATTAAAACCCAAAAGCTTTCTCAAAGCAGTGGTGTTTTCCCAATCAAAAAATCTGTAGAATCCTGTAAACCAAAAGCGTAATGCACAACATTGTTTGTTTTGTTCGTTCATAAACTCTCCCAATGAAGAAAAATCACACTCGGAACTGTATATGATACTGTTTCCAAAAGAAACCACCGTGACTACAGAAACACAAGTTATTCATAAACCACTTCAGATTCAGACCAAAATACATATGCTACTAATTCAAATTCAAACTGTAAGATAAATGATGTTAAAATATTTGTATAAATCACACATCTTACATCACCATATTAATATTGTGTGATATCCTGTCAAATTATTGCCCACTCTTATTCCATGGACTCCCATTGTCAACATGATAAAGGTGCATCCACAATTTAGAGGTTGCAGGACTTTGGTGATGGAGGAACAGTGAAATGTTTCCAAGTCAATATGGTGAGTGATTTATTGAGTATTTGGAAGTTGTGAAATTCCGATTCTACTTCTGCTTTAGGTGGCGGAGATTGTGGGTTTGGGCAATCTGTTTGTTAGATGCCATATTATGCTGTTCTTTTTTTTATTATGATGATATGGCAGTGGTGTGTTTTGGATCATATGGATGGGTAAATTTGTGGCAACATGCATGGTCTGGCATCACTATTCATAGCTACAGACTGCAGAGGTTGCAACTTCCTTTCCATCATATCTTGCAAAATGTCCAGACTACAGAGGAGGAAGTGCTGGATGTCTTGAAACGGATAAAGGTGGATAAATCTCCAGGACCTGATCAGGTGTACCCTAGAACTCTGTGGGAAGCTAGAGAAGTGATTGCTGGGCCTCTTGCTGAGATATTTGTATCATCGATAGTCACAGGTGAGGTGCTGGAAGACTGGAAGTTGGCAAACGTGTGCCACTGTTTAAGAAGGGTTGTAAAGTCAAACCAGGGTACTACAGACCAGTGAGCCTGACGTCGGTGGTGGGCAAGCTGTTGGAGGGAATCCTGAGGGTCAGGATGTACATGTATTTGAAAAGGCAAAGACTGATTAGAGATAGTCAACATGGCTGTGTGTGTGGGAAATCATATCTCACAAACTTGATTGAGTTTTTTGAGGAAGTAACAAAGAGGATTGATGAGGGCAGAGCGATAGATGTGATCTATATGGACTTCAGTAAGGCATTCGACAAGGTTACCCATGGGAGACTGATTAGCAAGGTTAGATCTCACGGAATACAGGGAGAACTAGCCATTTGGATACAGAACTAACTCAAAGGTAGAAGACAGAGGGTGGTGGTGGAGGGTTGTTTTTCAGACTGGAGATCTGTGACCACTGGAGTGCCACAAGGATCTGTGCTGGGTCCTCTACGTTTTGTCATTTACGTAAATGATTTGGATGCGAGCATAAGGGGTACAGTTAAGAAATTTGCAGATGACACCAAAATTGGAGGTGTAGTGGACAGCCAAGAGGGTTACCTTAGATTACAAGAGGATCTTTACCAGGTGGGCCAATGGGCTGGGAAGTGGCAGATGGAGTTTAATTCAGATAAATGCGAGGTGCTGCATTTTGGGAAAGCAAATCTTAGCAGGACTTATACACTTAATGGTAAGGTCCTCGGGAGTGTTGCTGAACAAAGAGACCTTGGAGTGCAGGTTCATAGCTCCTTGAAAGTGGAGTTGTAGGTAGATAAGATAGTGAAGAAGGTGTTTGGTATGCTTTCCTTTATTGGTCAGAGTATTGAGTACAGGAGTTGGGAGGTCATGATGCAGCTGTACAGGATATTAGTTAGGCCACTGTTGGAATATTGCGTGCAATTCTGGTCTCCTTCCTATCAGAAAGATGTTGTGAAATTTGAAAGGGTTCAGAAAAGATTTATAAGGATGTTGCCAGGGTTGGAGGATTTGAGCTATAGGGAGAGGCTGAACAGGCTGGGGCTGTTTTCTCTGGAGTGTCGGAGTCTGAGGGGTGACCTTATGGAGGTTTACAAAATTATGGGGGACATGGATATGGTAAATAGGCAAAGTCTTTTCCCTGGGGTCGGGGAGTCCAGAACTAGAGGGCATAGATTTAGGGTGAGAGGGGAAAGATATAAAAGAGACCTACGGTGCAACGTTTTCACACAGAGGGTGGTACGGGTATGGAATGAGCTGCCAGAGGAATGTGGTGGGAGGCTGGTACAATTGCAACATTTAAGAGGCATTTGGATGGGTACATGAATAGGAAAGGTTTGGAGGGATATGGGTTGGGATATCTGGTCAGCATGGACGGGTTGGACCGAAGGGTCTGTTTCCATGCTGTACTTCTTTATGACGCTATGACTATATGACTTTGACCAGAAATCTCTCCAAATCTTACTGCCTGCCATTAGTCTGTAATAGAAGGATTTGCAGATTGATTGTTCCAACTATAAAGGTTGACTATCAATTTGTGGAGCTTCTGGCTTCTGCTATGTTGCAAGAATCCTGATTATGATGCAACATCACATAAATCATAAAATACCAGAAAATGTCATCATTCTCCTCTGGTTCTTGATAGCCACAACACTTTCATTTAACAGATTCTCCCACAAACTGTGTGGTTTCATGGTTGTGTCAGAGTACCTGAATCACCTCCAGACTGTTGCACGTAGTTAGCCACTGGCTGTTTACTGGTTTAATATTGAAACAGGAGAGCAGTGTGTCTTAAGATGAGGTAGTGGTACATAAAATTTCCCTCATGAGTACGCTGTTTGCTATTCTAGCATGTTTAAACTGATTTGTATAACCTGTGCTATTTTTAATTTTGCTGCATGTCTAGCTGTGTACTTCACAAATGTTTTAATGCCAAAATTTCACTTTATTGCTGAGCAAAAGAGGTTTCTCATTGCATTGCATGATTGCCACTTTCAATAACCTGTTAAGAGGTTTTGGGTAAGTCTAGTTCCAGGGGATTAAACACAAAACCATGACTGGGGCTGAATTTTCCCTCCTAAGTTGGGAGCACTTACTTCAGAACATTCCTGAAGGGGTTGACCTGACTTGGCAGAAAGTTCTACATTTTGTTTTGGGTAGTTGGGGGTGTTGGCAGGCAGTTGTGGGTATCAAGTCTGGTGCAGCTGGAAATAGTGTGGAGGCAACCACGTGGGCTACTGGAAATAGACTTGTGAAAGACCTATCTTGGTGATCCATGACATCATTCTGGCGGTAAAAGAAAGCACTAAATCAAAAAGCTGCCCTCTGGTCCTCAGACCTCAAACATCCTTATCTGCCACAAAGTCCTCATGCTTTGACCATACCAACTCAGACCACATTATTTTCTGCAACCAGTTCCATTGTTGCTCATATCACGAGGCCAATCCTGTCCATCTATTTAATATTCATGGTCCCTACTATCACCCATTCTAACCTATGCCCCTTTACCAATGCTTATAGCCCACTTTATGTCCTATGCCAACTTAGTGCCATTTCATGCCAACCTATGACGTTCCACTTGCCACCTTTGCCCTTACATCTTCAATGCAAATTCATCAAGCATGCATCATGGGCTAACTTTGAACCATGCTGAACTGGAATAAAATAAAATTCTAAGATTCTTTTTAATGACTCCCCATAAAACTATTTTGATAAAATAATTTAAATATGCAAAATTACTCCTAATGAAAGCATACATTTGTATACCTAGCCCCACATAAAAGACTTGGAGGTAGTATTTAATTGGGGACATAGAAGTGCACCCTCTCCCCAATATCGTATGGTGATGCGAGGTGGAATTAGTCACGCAACATTAATCCTATAATCCTAACACTCAAGCATATGTTCATGACTTCATGAAATTGCAAGCACTGATCATTTTCAACTGCAGTGTTTTTTTTTAAATCCAAGAGCTTGGGGATTTAAATGCCTTGACAGTTCTATTAAATTAATTTTTATATGCATTAATGTCTGCATTTAACACTGACCTGACCCATCCAAAAAGGATGCTTAGACTTCTCTCAAAGGGTACCCTATCTCTCCAAATTAACCTGGCAGTTTTGGCTTTATAAGCATATGAGATCCCAATGAGGGCTTTTGGAGCGCAGTGGTAGTGCTAGTGCCAGTGCCAGTGCCAGTGGTTGAATCCAAAAGGCTCGGGCTCAAGTCTTAACTGCTCCAGAGATGTGCCATAACCTATCAGTCTGTAGACAATAATAAAAGTATCTGAGAGATCCTGGAAGATCTTGAGAGGGTAGACTTGGTGAGACTTTTGACGTGAGGAGAATCTAAACTTGAAATTTAACACACAGGTGAGGTGATTTTTTTTCTCTCTGAGGATTGGATGTCTTTCGATCTCTTCCTCAAAAGGTGATGGATGCATGGTTTTTGAATATTTGTGAGCTAGAGGTGGATGGTTTCTTGGTAAGCAAAGCAATGAAAGATCATTGGAAGTAATGTGGCAGTTGCCTTCTTAAAACACAGTTACAAACTAAACCTGTTCCCTTAGCAAACATGTTGGAAGTTTTATTTGGAGGTTAAAATGCAGGGTTCCAGTACCATTATGCGGAAACTTACAGCGATATGAAAATCCGACCCTGACTTTCAGTGAAGTATTACAGGTGTGCTGTATTGTTGGAGATGTGCCTTTAAGATAAGAAGTTAAATTGATACGCCCCTCTGTCCCATCAGATAGAGGTAAAAGATCCCACAAGGACTGTTTTGTAGAAGAGCAGAGGAGATGTTCTTAGAATTGTGACTGATTCTCAACCTTTCAACAGCATGAACACAGTTTAACTGATTATTATCATTGCATTCTGGTTTTTGGCAACTTGCTGTAGGCAAATTGTATGCTGTGTTTCCTAATTACCGAGGTGTAATCACTGTTGTAATGCATCATTTTCTGATAATTGTTTTAAGTCACACTGAGGTTAAAGTAGATTACTGAAGTACAAAAATGCCTTTAATGACTTTAAAATATTCATGAAACTTTTTTATTTGTTCACTAAATGTGGGCATTGCTGGTAAGACAGTATTTAGTGCTTGTCCTCAACTGCCTTGGTGAAAGTGATGATGAGCTGCTTTTTGAACTACTACACTCTTAAGTACTGTAGGTGCTTGCATAATGCTATTAGGAAATGAGTTCCAGGATTTTTGTCCCAACAAGGAACAACAATATGTTTCCAAGTCAGGATGGTGAGTGGTTTGGAGGGGAATGTGCTGTTGGTGGTTTACCCATGTATCTGCTGCTCCTTGTCCTTCTAGATAGAACTGATCGATGTTAGCGAAGTGCTGTCTAAGGAGCCTTGGTGAATTTCTGCAGTACATCTTGTAGATAGTAGTACACACTGTTGATCTGAGCTTCAGTGGTGGAGGGAGTGGATGCTTGTGTATGTGGTGCCAATCAAGTGGACTGCTTTGTCCGGATGGTGTTGAGTTTCTTAGTGTTATTGGAACTACACTAATCCAGGCAATTGGGGAGTATGATAACACCTTCCTGACTGCTGCCTTATAGATGGTGGACAGGCTTTGGGGAGACGGGAAGTGGTTACCTGTTAGCCTCTGAACTGCTCTTGTAGCTACGATATTTGTATGGCTGGTCTCATTCCGTTTCTAGTGGCTCAAGTCTTTCTTGCTAGTTAACCCAAATCTGAATATTGTCTGCATCTTTGCTTGTGCATTCTGGTTCGTTCTTTTAGTATATGAAGAGTCACAAAAGATGCTGAACATTGATTGCATGATGAATATTCCCACTTCTGATCTTAAGATGGAGAGACAATTATTAGTGTTGAGTTGTTTAATTGTCCATTACCAGTCACAACTGGATGTGACTGGCCTGCAGAGCGTGACCTGATCTACTGGTTATGGGATTGTCTAGTCCTGTCTATCACATGTAGCTTTCATTGGTTGGCACAAAAGTAGTTCTGTATTGTAGCTTCATCAGGCTGACATCTACTTTTTGATATGCCTGGTGTTGCCACAGACATGTTTTCCTGGACTCTTCAATGAACGCGGCTTAATCTCCCTCACTGTGACATCACTTCTGTTGGGTCTGTCCTGCAGGTGGACAGGATGGGAGTGTCTGGGACATTGACTGTAAAGTAAGTTTACATACGCATGAATATGCCAAGCTATTACTTGTGTGTGGGATAGCTCTCCCATTTTAGGTTAAAATTCCCAGAGATTGGTAAAGAGGATTTTGCAGGTTTAGCAGGGATGGGTTTGTCATTGATGTTTCAAGTGCTGAGGTAGATATGATGTGGTTCATCAATTCTTTATGCTTTGCAGTGATATGATAAAATGTGAGTTGGCATTCTAGGACATCTTTGATGGCAGTTAAGAGTCCACTGTGCTTAGTCTGGGGCCAAATCAGGTAGAATGGCATATTGTCCTCCTTTAAAGGACATCACTGAACCAACTGGGTTTTTATGATAGTTGACATTAGAATAGGTTTTATTTGCAAATTCTAGTGAATTCAGATTTCACCATCTGTGTGGTCAGATTTGAACCCATATCCTCAGACCTTTAGCCTGAGTTCTGGATTACTGATTCAGTAACATTACTACTGTGCCACCTCCTTCACCTTCCTAGTGTTACTTGGTTTGACACCTGGAACTTTTTCCTAACCTTGTACGCTTGTGTCCTCTGTTCTTTTCCTTAATCCACTTAACTGCTTTGGTTTTCACATTTCCCTTCACCATCACATTCTCCTTTTAGCTGTCATGCTTTTGCATTACTACTTTTTGCAAACATTAACGGTACTTTGAAGGAGTTTGTTGAGCTACCAACCTTTGCAAATGGTTAATTGGGTGGCATTCTCACTCGTCAGTGGCCAGAGGGAGTATCAGCTATTCGTGTAGACTGCTGTGCACTGTTCTTCAGGGTAAATACCTCCTCAGATCAACTTCTTTGCTACCCCACATATTTATTTGGTGGCACTTTGTCACCAATAATCAAACTGAATCTGAAGAAAGCAACTTGAAAGTGTCATTCATTCATCACTTACTACACTTCATCGGTTCCTGATGTCTCAACACACTTGAATTTAAAATCCTTGTTTACAAATCCCACTGTGGTCTCACTACCCTTCTCTCTTGTTTGTCAGCTCCTACAGCCCTGAGTCCACCTCTCATCCTGGCCTGTTGAGCGTTCCTGAAGTAAAGCATATCACCATTTGCAGCTATACCCTCTGATGTCTGGGCCCTGAAGCACCAGAATTCATCCTAAACCCCTGTGTCTACATCTGTCTGTCTGTCTCTTTCCTCCTATAAATGGCTGCTTAAAACCTGGCAGTTTCCTAAGCTTTTTGTCTCTTGTCCTAATATCTATTTAGATGAGTTGGTGTCAACTTTTGTCTGACAACACTCCTGTGGAGCATCTTGTGATGTTTCACAATATGAAAGATGCTAGATAAATGCAAGTTATTTTTGTTGGTATTGCACAAAATACCTCAGAAAATATTATTTCTAATGAATTGGTTCTAGCCTATTTTGCATGGGGAGTCACTAATCCTGACAAGTTCGAGTGAAATGCACTTAAAGAGAAGTGGTAAATTGCTTCAGATTATTTGTTCAGGTGCTTGTTTTGAAGTCATATGTTCTGTTCTTTATTTATATGATGCATTTAGACTTATGTTAATAACTGGCACAACAATACAAATCTAAAGCAAATTCAAACCCTTCATCCAGATATATTAAGTATTACTTAAAAGATAGTGTGATCAGTTGGAGTAATTTGGGGCTTATAATCTAATATTGTGGTTTAGTTGTCTCTCTATAAAGCACGGGAGTGAGCATGTGCAGTCTACAGTATCATCGTATAAATCATCCTAGCTATCTTTACTCTTGAGTTAAACTCAAATTGAAACTCTTAAACAAAACCAAAGCCTTATTTAATTCAGCAACAATTTCCATTGATATAGTGCCTTTTAATATGTTAAAAGATCTCCTTCCAAGATGGCAGCAGTCTGAGTGGTCTACTGTGCTGGGCTCTGTGCCATACCGCCTGGCAAGGTGGACCTTTAGATTAGAGTGGTGCTGGAAAAGCACAGCTGGTCAGGCACTATCCGAGGAGCAGGAAAACTAATGTTTTGGGCAAAATCCCTTCTTCAGGACTGAATGGTTAAGATGTATGGAGAAGAACTGTGGAGGAGTGACGGTGGGTGTCCATTGTTAACTCTCAATGTAAATAACATGTTTCCCTTATCTGTGCATTGCCTGGGACTGAGGCGCAGCCTCAGCTGGAAGGAGCCAGGATGGTAGTAAGGATTGCCCCCTATGGGCAAGGGGGGGGCAATCTCTAGTGAATTGGGTTTATTTGGGTGTTTATTTAAGTTAAATGTAGTGTTTTTTTAGTTATAGTAGTTTTTTATATAGGAGTTTTATATAGTAGTTTTTTTTATAGGAGTAGTTTTTAGACTTTAGAGTTAATATCTTTTTCACTCACTGCATCTCAGATAAGCTTCGTCCTCTTGGGAAACCAAGCTGCTGTGGATGACCGTGGCTAGTGATTTGTTTAGGTGGTGCACCTGTAATGTAAAAGGGAGCCATACCCCCATTTAAAGAAAGAAGGTGCTGTCAGGCCTTAGGAAGGAAGGGGTTGACATCGCCTCGCTGCAAGAGGCACATTTAACTGATAAGGAACATCTGAAGCTGCAGCAGGGGGTATATGACAGGGTATTCTTCTCTCCCTTTAGCTCCAAGAGTAGAGGAGTGGCGATACTGGTAAGAAGAAACCTCCCATTCCAGGTAACTGAGCAAATTAAGGACGAACGTGGACAGTTCATTCTTAAAGCGTCTCATCTTCCGCCTAGGAACCCTCCAACCACAAGGGATGAACTCAGACTTCTCCAGTTTCCTCATTTCCCCTCACCCCACTTTGTCTCAGTCCCAACCCTTGAACTCAGCACCACCTTCCTAACCTGCAATCTTCTTCCCGACCTCTCCACCCCACCCCCACTCCGGCCTATCACCCTCACCTTTACCTCCTTCCACCTATCGCATTTCCAACGCTCGTCCCCCAAGTCCCTCCTCCCTACCTTTTATCTTAGCCTGCTTGTCACACTTTCCTCATTCCTGAAGAAGGGCTCATGCCCGAAACGTCGATTCTCCTGTTCCTTGGATGCTGCCTGACCTGCTGCGCTTTTCCAGCAACACATTTTCAGCTCATCATTCTTAAAGCTCTAATACATGGGAGAAGAGTATGGCATCCTGAATGTTTATTGTCCCCTGGCACACCCTCTTAAATTTCTAATTGATGCAGTTGCTAAATTAATGAATCTTGGGCTGTACCCCACGATCATAGGAGGGGATTTTAACCGCCTAATGGATCCCAGCGTTGAAAGGATGCCAAGGGGCCCAGCAGGTACATCTGCGCAATCTAGACAGTTGGTGAACTTGTGTGAGGAGTTGGGATTAGTGGATGTGTGGAGGCATCTCCACCCTAATTGAAGAGACTTTATTTTTTATTCCAACTTGCATGAGTGCCACATGCGAATTGACATGTTCCTTATGCTGTCGGTTTGTTTGGACAAAACATTGATTTGCAAAATTAGGACCATGTACCAGTGTATTTAGATGTTAAAATCAAGGATGACAGAATAGATACATGGCACTGGCGCATGGACTCATAGATTTGTTGAGTACACTACAAGAGATTTCAGGGCCTTTTGAGATATCAACTCAGGTACGGCCAGTTATCCAGCAATACTATGGGAGGCCACTAAGACATACTTATGAGGCCTGATCATTTAGTATTCAATGATTAGAAGGAGGCAGAGGGAGGAGCAGCAACGGATGCTGGAGACACGGCTGAAGGTAGCTGAGGAAGCATATCATAAGAGGCCTTCATTGGTCAAGCTGTAGTGGGTCACTGCTCTCTGGGCTGCTGTCAACTCATTGCACACACAGGTGGCAAAGTAAAGAGGTCTCCTTTGCCAAACAAAGATTGCTTGTTTGAATTTGGAGATATGCCAGGTAGATATCTGGCTAGAAAGAAAATGCTTGTGAATCCATAATGTCTGTTAGAGAGAAGGCTGGCACAGTCACCTGTGAATTGAAAAAAAATCAATGTTAGATTTAGGGAATACTTTGCAGAGTTATACTGGTTGGAGGGCGGCGAAGACGGTGCAGTGAGAATGCAATTCTTTTTTGAGAACCTGGACCTCCCCAGTATAAACGCAGAACAGGTCTCTCTGTTAAATGTACCTATGGCGATACAAGAGGTCCCAGAAACAATAAAGCATCTCCAGGGTGGCAGAGCACCAGGGCCAGGTGGATTCCCAAGCGAGTTTTGTAAGGAATTCATAAATGTGTTGGTGGGGCCACATTTGGGGATGTATAGCTATTCATAACCACAGAACGGTCTTCCTCCCTCTCTTAGGAAGGCTAATATCACCCTCATTTTAAAGAAGGGGAAAGACCCTGAAGAATGTGCTTCATATAGACCAATTTCATTGTTGATTAGAGACTTGAAAATTCTGTCAAAGGTGCTGGCCCTGAGGTTAGAAAAGATTGCCCAAGATTGCCCTATATTATGAAAGAAGATCAGACTGGTTTTGTCAAGGGCCGTAGCTCCTCCAACAATATAAGGAGGGTACTGAACATAGTGCAGGTATGCCAGCAAAGATTGATCCCGGGTTTGGTGGTCTCCCTAGATGTGGAAAAGGCATTTGACTGGTTAGAATGGCTGTACCTGTTTGGGGTCCTAGAGTGTTTTGGTCTGGGGAGAGCCTTTGCTAGGTGGGTGGCAGTATTATATAATGATCCTAAGGCAGCACTAAGTCAGATAACTTTAGTATTGGGAGAGATAATCAACAGGGATATCCTCTTTCACCGATGTTATTTACCTTGGCAATTGAGCCATTAGCCGAGGCTATCAGGAAGGATCCTGAAATAGTGACGCCAAGGGTGGGAATGGAGGAGCATAAGATCACCCTATCCACTGATGATGTCTTTCTGTTTTTGGCCAATCCGGAGGAGTCTGTTCCTCGATTGATTCAAAAAATTAATTTATTTGGTAGTTTTGCAGGATATAGGATCAACTTCACAAAATCGGAAGCTATGCCATTGGGGAGATTAGTAGAGGTCCTTGATCTGAAGGATGGGATGCAGTTCCCATTTTGATGGTCGTCAAAAGGTTTTTTGTATTTGGGAATTTTCTATTACCCCCTGCCTTCCACCAGCTATATAAAGCTAACTATGCCCAATTATTGGAGAGGATAAAACAGGATTTGCAGCAGTGGGAGGGATTATCATTATCATGGTTTGGCCGAATAGCTCTGATAAAAATGAATAATCTTCCTTGCCTGTTGTACCCCATGAGAACGCTCCCGTTGTTGCTACCCAGACAAGTATTATGGAGGCTCAGTGGTTGGTTAGGGTCCTTTATTTGGTATCACAGGCGCACCCTAATTAAATTTACTTGATTGAGGCTCCCACAGGGAAAGGGGGTGGGTGTCGGGGGATGGACCTTCCAGATTTGAAGGATATCAAATAAGCACCCTGTTAGCGTATGTGGGTGACTGGGTACAGGGGATTTCGGAGCTGATTTGGCTTGATGTTTAAGCCTCACAGTTGAGATGCCCCCTAGTTAATCTATTATTCATGAAAAAGATGAAATCCATGATCGAGCAACCCAACCATTTTAAATATGGTAAAAGCTTGGCTAATAATGAGACAGGACAAGGGCAATTGGCTTAAGACCTCGCTGTTTACCCCCGTTAGCGAGAGCCCAAGGATTTAAACCTGGGGCAGTGGACTCCGGCTTTCTGTTATGGGAAAGTAAGGGAATCTCTTGTTTGGGAGATTTATTTGAGGGGGAGGTCTTGATGTCATTTGGCCAACTAAGTCAGAAATATGGATTGTCTAATAGGGACCTTTTCTGGTACTTTCAGAAAAGGGATTATATACAGAGGAAGACCACGCTGCTGGCCCAGCCTTACAAGTCAGACGTGGAGACGAGTGCTTCGGTGCACAGGCGCTCTTTCAGTTAGTACTTTGTATCGTTTACAGAAAGGACATGCCTTAGGAGATGTGGAGAGACTCTGTAGGACTTGGAATTGGGAACCAGGAGAGGATATTTCATTGGAAATATGGGAAGATAGATGGGAAAATGTAAAGAAAATCTCCATATGTAACAAAGCGCAGGCCACGCAGTTGAAGATTTTACACAGGGTTCATTTGGTGCCAGAGAGGCTAGCTAAGTTTAAGAGATGAGCGTCTCCAGGGTGTCCCAAATGTAAAATTAGTACAGGCACTCTTACACGCTGATACTGGTCATGTTGCAGGATCCAGAGATACTGGAGTGCCATAGTAAGGGAACTGAAGGGAATCCTGGGAATTTAAGTCAAAGTGGACCTGGTATTTCTTCTTCTGGGGTTACCAAATCTGCCCTCTCTGGAGGGAACATGGGAAGAGACTGTGTAACATTCTTTCTCACTGTGTGAGGAGAACATTTTAATGATTTGGATGTTGAGAAAACCCCAGGTTTTATGGGGTGGCGCAGGCTGGTGATGGAGCATCTCCCCCAAGACGACCTCTCAAATGCGGTGCACCTCAAAACGGAGCAGTTTTATAAGACGTGGCAGCCCTTTCTCAATTATATTGACACAGACTTATCGGCAATATTAATTAAGGCCGTGATATAGCCATGGGAATCAGTTTGGGTGCCTGTGGGGCCCTGGGAGGGGGAAGCTGGGGTGGGGTGGGGGGGAAGGGAGAGGGAGAATACAAGTACAATAACTGGTGCTCCCAGGGGTGGGAGCTTCAGTGGAGGTGTGGTCATGAAATAGAATAAAGTAATGTGATATAATTTAATTTACCATAATTTGAATTCAGCTTAATTTAATTTTTAATTAATTTAATTGTAGTTTAGTTTAAGTAGATACATTTGTTCTGGAAGAATAGTAGGTAGTTTATTATTAATAGTATTGTGATATGACATTGTTGTACTACCTCTATCTTGTATTTTGGAGTTTTAAAATATATATAGTTGCTTTGTAAAAGATTTGAAAAAGTTTTTAATAAAAATATTTATTAAAAATAATCTCATGGCATTTCCTATGACAAAGAATAATAGTGCTGCTCAAAGGAGGAACAGAATGTTTTGAGGAGGGAGTTCCATAGCTTAAGCTCAGGCAGTTAAACGCACGATGAGGAATAATGCATTTAAAATCAGGGTGCACAAGAACCTAGAACTGGAGGAATGCAGAGATCTTTGAGAGTTATGTTATAAAGAGTTGTAATTAAGTAACAAAATGTGCAGCACCTTGCAAAGCAGAGAAACTATGTTGCTGGAATAAGAAAAACAGACAAGCTCCGAGGAGCAAACAGTTGCTACAGAACCACCACTAGCAGGGGGTTATAATTACACTGTGACAAATTTACATAGTTTCCACTACAAATATGGCCATAGAAATGTGTACAGGGTAATTTGAAAAGCTGATAGTGCACAGAAACATAAAATCATTAATACACTTCTGTTTGTTTATATGTTAATTGTCTGGAATTGTTGCAAGTGATTCCATTCACCACTGTGTTAGCAATAAACAGACATTTCCTGGATCTGTTCGATTCCAGTTGTTCGATATTTCATGGCTATGGAAACCTTGCAATAAAATAGCAAGTGGCTCGAAACAAAAGCTTAATGTGACTCATCTATGATAGTGAATGCTGCCTGCACTGTTCGAGGGAATCCCAGAATGTTTAGCATGTTGAAGGACACAGCCTGTGTGACCTGATTGTTCTTAATTTACTTGATACAGCTTCAGTGCTTTTTTAATTGTCATGAATCATTAAATGTTTCACCTAATGGCAAAGGTAGTCCAGCCTCTATGCCAGCCTTTAAAAATCTACTTCATGAAAATTTCTGCGCTTCAGGTAATAAATGAAAAAGGTTAGTTTCATTACTGATAATTAAACATTGTATATTTGCTAAAGATTTTCACTCAAGGTACTTTGATTTAAATTAATTTGGAGTGTTTTCTTGATGGTGACAAACGTGAAGCTTTGGAGGAACAAAGGAATGTGTGTCCAGGTACAGAAATGGTTAAATATCAGTGCACAGATGCAAGCAGTCATCAAAATGTTTGTGAAACCTTAGGCTGTCTTGTGGCACAGTGAAAGTGTCCCTACCCCTGGACTGAGGCGCCCAGGTTCAAGTCCCACCTGCTCCAGAGGTGTGTAAAACCATCTCTGAACAGGTTGATTAGGAACAACAATAGAACTTCGGCCTTTGTTGAGGAAGTTGGAATAAAGAAATAGGGAAGCAGTGTTGCAGTTATGCAGAGCCTTCATTGGACCCCACCTGAGAACTGTGCTTCTCAGCAGTATGCCTCAGAAAGGGCCTATTGGTCTTGTGGTTAGTGCAGCTTCACCAGGAAGATACCAGAACTTAAGAGGATTAAAGAGAGAGGAAAATATGCCTAAACTTGGTTTGTAATCCCTTAAAGTTAGATGTTTGCTATTCAGGTGTGCTCAATGGAGACATTTCCCTCAAAATAGGATGGAAATCTGAAACTCTTCATGCTGTGCTCTCACCTGACAAATAAGGCTGCTGTTTGATATTTTCAGTGATGAGGTTGATAGAGTTTTGGGGAAGGATATCAAAGGATATGGAGCAAAGGCAGGTAAATAGGTTGTATTCATCAATAGTAGAACAGACTCAAGGGGCTAAACAGCCCATTTCTCTTCCTATCAATCCAGAACTTGATAAGACCATCAAATTTTTCTTTGGCTATCATTCGATTCATGTATTTGAGGGCTTGTTTATGTCTGTTGCTGAAAATGTTTGATTAATATAAACTTTGTGTAATAGTAACATTGTGTTCCTTTGAGGAGCAGCAGTTTGCCTTTTGGGTGTCCCAATGGGTTCCTTGGACTGTATCAAAATTTGTGCAATGTTACTTATACACAAGCTTCAAAACCAATACCCAAGGTTACGAACTAACCACTTTATTTCTTATTTTTTGTTTGTTGCTTCCCTTTTTAAAAAAAAAGTTAATTACGTTTTCCTTTTGACTACATCCATACATTTTCTAGAGAATAATCCTAAAACTCTATTGTATCATTGCTTCATGGCATTGACCACGGACCTAGAGAGATCTCCTCCATTGCCGCCTTCAATTACATTTTCCTGCCACATATGTTTAACATTTGACCTGCCTACGTGTACAATGTTACCTTTTTTTAAAGTTAAACATAGCCTCTCACTACTTCTACCCCTCTCAATTATGTATTCCCGAGCTTTATTTGTCCTTCTCTGTTGATTTCCATTTAACACTTTTCTGCCCACTTAACTTCAGAATGATATCAATTATTTGGTTAACAACTATCCTCATCACTACCAATTATATGGTTAATGTGTGTTGACTTAGCATTTCCAAATCCTCTTGTTCTTAACTTATTTTTCCAACATCCTTGTACTTTCTGTAGTCCTAAACATTTTAATGTTACACATTTTCTGACTCTTTTAAGCTTTCTTTTTCTGCAAACAAATGTCTCCAGATACCAATCCATTGGCTAGTTTTCTGCCTGAGATATTTCAGCCAATTCCCAATCTACTGCAGCAGATTGCTGCTAGTCACTCACTTTAAGTCTCCTCTGATGCACCTTATCAAAGAATAGTTGTAAGACTTAGTAAACAATGACTAATTACATTCCAGACTTAACAACAGCATTTTCAAGCAATTTATTTTGGTCAATCAATCTTTTGTCAGAAGGTGCAAAGTGTTCATGATAAGATCTTCTCCATCTGTTGTTATTAGGTATTTCTAATGGTATACAATTATAAACATGTAATAACATAGCTCTGCCATGTTCCCTTTTGGAAAATTTGAACTATCTACATCTTCTTCCTGTTAAGAGTAACAGCCCTCAACTCCAGAGAGTCATAACATTGGGTGAGAAAGGGCTCATACTCTAGCTCATGTCCTTAAGGGTCCAGGGTGGATGTTCTCTATCTTATTTTGTGGTAGAATGCTCTCCTCACAGTGGAGAAATAGCAACAGCTCAAGGTCCTGTTTTCTGTTTTGCAACAAACTTGAGACAAGTGATTGCAGCTGCTGTTAACTGTTTAATTTTGAGAGTTGAGTGTAAGATGTTCTATGGTGCACTTGGGTAATTGCACTGATTTGAGTTGCACTGCTCCTGAGGTTGCCACAAAAACACCATGATTTAATTAAACTACACAAAATCCCCAACTTATCTGTCATATGAATCAGGTTGACAAAGCACTGACTACAATCCTGTACTTAATGAGAACTACTATGTATTACAAATAAATAAAGTCTAGCCATAAGTAAACACAACTATGAACCATCAACCGATAACTCTAACACCTTGATTGGTGTTACATACATACATGGACAGACACACCCAGACAAACAAAACACATGTGGGTGTTATGGATGGAGGGAAAATAAACTACTGGAAAACATACTGCAACAGCTTCAATAAGGTGTTCACTTTTCATCCCCAAGACCTCGGTTCTGCTTTTTCCTTCTCTGGGTTCTTTCACAATGTCACAGGAGGCTGAGGATAATTGGTATACCAATTACAAACTCTGGTAGTTACTGGTTAAAGGCAATAACATATCACAACTAGTGGGAGAAAATAGCTAGCCTGCCTCAGGTACTTCTATTGCAGAGAGTAAGAGACAGAACCTCTTCTTCCAGCAATCTGGAGGCTTCTCACCCACTATTGTAAGCACCCAACCTGTTCACTTGCCCAGAAGAGCTGACTTCCAGCACCCACAACTATTTTTAATTGTACAGACCAATCAGAAATCTGTTGCTGTTTGAATCTCCCTACGCATGCATCTTAATGCTGTGTCATCTTGTGTCTTCTCCCCATTGCTGCTTGCAAAGCAATAGTATAAACACAACTCTAAATGAGTCTAGCAACTGATTTTTAAAAAGTGCAGTTATTCCTTCCATAGTCCTTGGTATTAAAACAGTACTTTTCTGATTTCAGTCCCTAATCAAAAATAAAATGACGTAGTCTTTAAAGATGTGCGAGAATCGATAACACGGGGTAAACTACAAGAGTGTAAGAGGGCCTAGTTTGAAAGATGTGTTGCCAGGATGACCTGGTTGCCAACTCTGCATGGTCCATTATATAGTTATTTAAAAACAACATCATTATTGTGATGTTGCAGGCAAGGTTGACATTAATGATCTGACGAGGTAAAAACAATGACTGCAGATGCTGGAAAGCAAATACTGGATTAATGGTGCTGGAAGAGCACAGCAGTTCAGGCAGCATCCAACGAGCAGCGAAATCGACGTTTCAGGCAAAAGCCCGATCTGACCTTATATCTTTTGAGATGATGGTAGTGGGCTGGCTTGAACTCCAGAAGTGGTTTGTTACAGCCTGAGTGACTTGTCAGTCCTTCATTTAAGGATGGTTAAGGGTGGGGTGGGACTGACATCACAAATAGGCCCAAACCAGGTAAGAACAAGTTTTATTTTTCTTTTTTAGACACTCCTATTTCTTTTTTTATCTTTTCTTTTTTTCTTTTTCTTTTAATTGCGGTGGTGCTTATTTTTTCCCCAGCACCCATGGTGTGTGTGTGTGCAGGTGTAAAACACAGTGAAGGACACAAAGTGCATGAATCTTTATTCAATTTCCACCACCAGGAAGATAAAGAACAAGTTTTATTCCTGATAAGGATGTTAATGAGTCAGTTGGTTTTTAGTAGCAATTTGACAATTTCATCTTTGCCTTGATTAACACCAGGTTTTGTTTATTTACAAATTTGTTTGAAACTGCTCAGCTTGAATTTGGAAGTCTCATAAGGAGGCAGTGGTCGTAATGTTGCTGGAGTGTCACTGCGCAATGCTATGCTAATGTTCTGAGGATATGGATTTGAAACCCACCACAGCAGGTGGTGAAATTTGAACTAAATAAAAAGCTGGTCTAATAGCAAGGATATAGTCCTTTATTTTGTCTTTTAAAACCCATCTAATTCACTGATGTGTTTTATGGAAGGAAATTTGCCATTCTTACCTGGTCTGGCTGAAATGTGACTCCAGATCCACAGCAATATTGCTCTTAATTGATCTTAGGGTGAGGCAATTAATAGGCAAGTCATATCACATGAGTAATTAAAGAATTGAGGATTATTAGTTCAGTAACATAATCATTTCACCTGTGCATCTTGCTTGTTATAAGATTACTCACTCAATTATCACAGCTTTAAATCTAGAGTCATGGAGCTGAATCCATATTACTGGGTAGGACTCAACTTGCTTATGGTGGTACAATAAAGATCAATGAAATGCTAATGTTTTCCAATTATCTAAGTTGGGTCACCATTATTGAGAGGATACTTTTCTCAGTACTAGAGCTTCTCCCTGCTCCAATTCTGGATGTTTGCATATCCCCACACATTCTCGCTTCATTAGTGGTTGTATCTCTTGCTCATTAAGCCTTAAAATCTGGAATATCTTCTGTCAACTTCTCCACATGGTCATCTCTTCTTTCTTCAAGACACTCCTTGAAAGCCTACCTTTTTCACTAGGATGTTGTCATCTGTCTTAATATCTCCTTTTGTGTCACTGTATCTAAACTTGTATTCCTGTGAAGAACCTGGGGACATTTCAGTGCTAAACTTGGTATATAAATGCAGATCATATTGTTACAAATGGTCTCATCTCATTAATTTTCCCTACCTGTGCCCATCCTATTCTGGGTGTAAAGGTAAGAATATGACTGGTTTATTTATATAATCAGTGCATTTATACACAAGTCATTTTTCTGCACTGAGTAATACATAATTGGCTTCTTGGGCAGGCTTTGTGTTGATATGGTGTTAATTTAAATAAGTTTGTTATGTGCTAACAATAGCTTTGAGTTTGCGTGGGTGGTGTCATTTTGGCAGGTCTGTGCCTTTTGTTCGAGATTCTATGAGTCCTGGTTTTAACTGTATGTCGTGATCGAGTAAGTGAATTGTCTATACAACTAAAAGAATGTCCAATGAAAACATGTTTAATTAGAAGTGTCTTGTGATAATTTAAATGAAAGTAATCAGCATATAATTAGTAATCAGAGTATGTGTTCATTAAAAGGATTTCACCATCTAAGGATGCGCCAAAGAATATGCAGCTAGTTATACTAATGAAGAAGCACTTTTGAAGTTTAGTCATTGCTTTGTTTCATAATGTTGAGAAGTAAGTATTGGCAAAGATACCAGGAAGAAATTCCCCTGCCCTATAAAGGCAATTGAGACCTGCAATTAAGTAGTCATGATAATGCTACCTCTAACCATGCAGCAGCCCCTTCATATCAGCAAGGACTTTGTATTGAAGATTATGGAATGAGTTTAGAACCCAAATTGCAAAAGAAGGTTTTGAAGCAAACTGAAGAATGAAAGAGTATGAAGAGGATTTAGAAGTTGTAATGGAAGGGCATAACGTCTCCTAGATGCTAATAGGTTTAAGAGGTTTTTGAGATAGCACAAGTGTTTTAAATCTTGAAGCAAATTTTGTGAAGTGGTTTGTATCATAGGTGTTGTGTATGATTTATGTTGTATTACATTGTAAATTTTTAGTATTTTTCCTTTTTGGTAACCCAAAGGAGTTGGGTTTCGTGTTGCCCAGAAGGAGTACTTAAATTTTTTACTCCATTATTCTTCCCTCGTATGACAGATAAAACTCAGGGAGGCGTCTCAGACTTTAATTAATCAAACGTTTCTTTAAGTACCAATATAAAATATGCATTCATTGAAACATTTACTTCTTACTTCATCTAACTTAACTTCAACTTAACCCTAACTCTAAATCTAAGTTTGTCTTGAAATATATGCTGCCCCAATTTGAATAAAGTGGTCAATTTTGCTCTCTGTATAGGTCTTGCCTCGTATTTCTTTGCTCTCTGAAGATAACTTCTCAAGTGTTGGTTTCAAGGGCTCACTCCTGCAAAATCCTTTGTTCTGGTAACCTTTAAGCCCAGGGTGTGCTTACTTTCCAGAAACTTCTCTGGCACTCAGGGAATGAATTGACCAAACCTAATCAGTGTTTGAACCCAGCCAATGGTATTTATTGGTAAACTTCTCCCATATGTTTATACTGCATTGTAAACAGGCATGTACCGTGCTCCATATAAGGTAATATGGTCCCAGAGTATGTCTAGCAGACCACTAAAGCATCCCTTTAGTCAACACAGGAAACTGCAGGTCACAGCTTACAGGACAAGTCACAACATGTCCTGACTGCAGTTTTGACTAAGGTCAGAATTTCAACTAGCTTGACTGAAGTTCTCAGGATGCTTGATTGTAGCTCTTAACTAGTCTCATAACTATTTCATAACTATGGAAATGCAAAACTTGCACTCACACCTCCTCTCTCAATTCCCTCCAAGGCCCCAAGGGATCCTTCCATATCATCCACAAATTCACCTGCACCTTCACACACATCATTTACTGCATCTGCTGCACCCGATGTGGCCTCCTCTATATTGGGGAGACAGGCCGCCTACTTGCGGAATGTTTCAGAGAACACCTCTGGGACACCCGGACCAACCAACCCAACCACCCCGTAGCTCAACACTTCAACTCCCCCTCCCACTCCACCAAGGACATGCAGGTCCTTGGACTCCTCCATCACCAGACCATAGCAACACGACGGCTGGAGGAAGAGCGCCTCATCTTCCGCCTAGGAACCCTCCAACCACAAGGGATGAACTCAGATTTCTCCAGTTTCCTCATTTTCCCCTCCCCCCACCTTGTCTCAGTCCCAACCCTTGAACTCAGCACCATGTTCCTAACCTGCAGTCTTCTTCCTGACCTCTCCGCCCCCACCCCCCACTTTTGGCCTATCACCCTCACCTTAACCTCCTTCCACCTATCGCATTTCCAACGTCCCTCCCCCAAGTCCCTCCTCCCTACCTTTTTATCTTAGCCTGCTGGACACACTTTCCTCATTCCTGAAGAAGGGCTCATGCCTGAAACGTCGATTCTCCTGCTCCTTGGATGCTGCCTGACCTGCTGCGCTTTTCCAGCAACACATTTTCAGCTTTTTATTTATGGGACCTTGAGATCTTGTTCGGATCACCCGAAATGCGGATAATTGATGTTCAGATAACCGAGGTTGTTCTGTAATAGGTTCCAATTTCCCCAGTACAGGCTGACTACCCGTGGGTCCAGTTTCTATGGTTTCAGTTACTCGCAATTTACCACGGCCTGAACATATTACAGGAATGTTCCAGAACCAGGGACCAGCGGCTGTTGGGAAGAAACATTTCCCATTTAAATGAATAGGGTACTTTATAAAAGAAAGTCATAGCTTAACCTCAGCAATTTTATTTTTTTTAATTTGGGAGACCAGAAAGGAAGACATACCTAAGGGTGGATTTTAGGCAGTGATGTTTCTATTGCCAGCTTCCTGGACTTGCAAACATGATTTCAGAAACAGGAACAAATATAAAATATTCAGTTGTGATGCCTGAACGGTTCAGTGAAATTCTAGGCAGCATTTTCCTTATTGGCCCTGGTTTATTTTCTTGTCTGTTGCCTCTCCAGAAGATACGATAGCATCTGATCATGACAATTTGAACATTGTGATCTGGGGTTTGATCGATCAGCTGGTCTTTTCCTGTATGACATTTTCATGTGTTTATGATCTATATGACTCATTTCTGCATGAAGAGAGTTGTACAACAGGCCAACTGTGTTAAAACTTTAGAGAACATCATTAGACCATAGGTTTGGGAGTTCTGACCTCCATAATTATAATAAAGATATGAAGGCTGTCAAGGATGTGCCAATAAGGAGATGATTTATCAAAATTGAAAAGTTAAGGAAATCTGAACAACCTGAGACTCCTCTTTTTGGAGGGGGGGGGGGGGGGGCTGCGTGCCAGTTATGCAATCACAGACCAGAAACAGTTAATGTAGAATTTATCCATCTCTTCTTTGCTACTCCCAAATTCTGTCCCTCTCTCTTTTGAGTATTACTAGACATTCCCTGAGCACTGGTCATCTTCTGGCCTAGTTAGATTTTCCACTCTTGGCTGTGCGGGTGATGTTGATACTGTGAAAGCAGCTTATCGGAAACACCAGGCTGTTCCATATGTTCCCCACTGCAGCAATTAATCACCTTCCCTATCTTGCTCAATCCCTCTCACATAGCTCCCTTCAGTCCAGAAATTGTTGAAAGCAACATGGTATCAGTTAACTCAAAATAATCATTAAGCCTAGGATCTTTCCTTACCAGGCAATGTGCTTATCAGTTGAACCATAGATAGTAAATAAATGTTTGTATGCCCCATCTCTGACACTTGAACATGGAATCTAGGTTGATGCTTCATTGCATTGAGGGGATACTTCACAGACAGAATTGCTGACTTTTTGATATCAAATTAAATTGCCTGAAAAAATAGCATGCTCATGTTGTTTTGAATTATTTTTGTGTAATTGTACCAGTCTCCACAACTTCCTGTGGCAGCTCATTCAATGCATGCACCATGGTCTGTGTGGAAAGTTGCCCCTTTCACCTTAAACCTATGCCCTCTAGTTAGGGTAGGTAGACGAGGTCTTTTCCATATCTATACCCCTCCATGATCTAATAAACCTCTAAGAGGTCACCCCTCTCCTTCTGATGCTCCAGGGAAAATAGCCCAAGCCTAGTCGGCCTCTTCCCTATAGCTCAAACCTTGGCAACATCCTTGTAAGTATTTTCTGAACCCTTTCAAGGAGGGAGACCAGAATTGCACACAGTATTCCAAAAGTGGCTGAACCAGTGTTCTGTTCAGCTGCAACATGACCACCTAACTCCTATACTAAATGCACTGAGCAGTAAAGGAAAGCATACCAAATGCCACTTTCACTATCCTATCTCCCTGTGACTCCACTTCCAGCAAACTATGAACCAGCCCTCCAAGATCTCTTTGTTCACCAACAGTCCCCAGGACCTTACCATTACGTTTATAAGTCCTGCTTTGCTTTTCTAAAATGCAACACCTAACATTGATCTAATTTAAACTCTATCTGCCACTCCCCAGCCCATTGGCCCATTTGGTGAAGATCCTGTTGTACGCTAAGGTCACCATCTTCGCTGTCCACCTCCAATTTTGGTATTATCTGCAAACTTACTGACCATATATAAATGATTTGGATGCAAACACAGGATATAAGTGACAAAAAAGTAGTGAACCCAGCACCAATCCTTGTGGCACTCCACTGGTCATAGGCCTCCAGTCTGAAAAGCAACCCTCCACCACCACCTCTGTCTTCTACCTTTGAACCAGTTGTTTATCCAAATGGCTAGATCTCCCAGTATTCCATGTGCTCTAACCTTGCTAACTGGTTTACCACAAGGAACCCTATTGAATGCCTTACTGAAGTCCACATAGATCACGTCCACTGCTCTGCCCTCATTGATCCCCTTAGTTATTACTACAAACAACTCAATCAAGTTCATGAGACATGACTTCCCAAGCACAATGCCATATTGATTATCTCTAATCAGTCCTTGCATCTCTAAGTACATTTCAATCCTGTCCCTCAGGATTCCCTCCAACAACTTGTCTTCAACAACCACTGATGTCAGGGTCACCAGTCTGTAGTCCCCTGGCTTTTCCTTACCATCTTTCTTAGGTAGTGCCACTATGTTAGCCATTCCGGCACCTCACCTGTGACTATCGATGGTACAAATATCTCAGCAAGGGGCCCAGCAATCACTTCCCTAGCTTCCTACAGAGTTCTAGCACACACCTGATCAGGTCCCGTGGATTTATCCAGCTTTATGGCGTTTTAAGATGTCCAGCACCACCACCTCTGTACATTTTTCAAGATGACGCTATTTGATTCCCCACATTCTCCACAGTGAATACTGATGCAAAATACTTGTTTAGTATCTCCCCCATTTTCCAGCCATCCCTTTTACTTGCGAATATCCACTCCCAATCATCTTTTGAAAGTTCTTGCCTAATACTGTCAAAATTGGCATTCCTCCAATTTAGAACTTCAACTTTTAGATCCGGTCTATGCTTTTCTATCACTATTTTAAAACTAATGGTCACTGCCTCCCAAAGTACTTCCCCACTGACACCTTAGTCACCTGCCCAAGAGTAGGTCATGTTTTGCACCTTCTCTTGTAGGTACATCCACATATTGAATTAGAAACTTTTCTTGTATAGACTTGACAAATACCTCTCCATCTAAATCCTTAACACTATGGCAGTCCCAGTCTTTGTTTGGAAAGTTACTATAATCATCCTATTATTCTTACAGATAACTGAGATCTCTGAGGAATGGTGGATGGAGTTTTAATTTGGATAAATGCAAAGTGTTGCATTTTTGATAAGGAGAACAAAGGCAGGATTGAAGTGGTGGGACCCTGGAGAATCTTGTCAAACAGAGCGACCTAGGGGTTCAGGTACATTGTCCTTTGAAAGTTGCATCACAGGTAGACAGAATGGTAAAAAAAACATGTTGCTGAAGTTGGAATGGCAATTATGTTTCTCAGAGTTGTCGTTACTCTTCGATGTTTATATCAGATGGGTAAATGGATACAGTCCAGTATGATGAGAGTGACAGCCAAGGTCATTCATGCTAGTGTTTATAATGAGTTTAGTGCTTAAAAATAAAATGCAAATTAGCCAATTGTAAATTTGTTGAAAGTTACTTTTTAAAGAAAATGCTAACAATTTCTCCATGCTGTAAATATCTGGAATCTGGCTTAATGGAATCATTCATTAACTGTCAGTTAATGAAATCATGAAGCTGCTCCTGCATCAAACCTGACCCAGTTGGTAAAATCACTGACCAACTCTCACAACCAACATCATTGTTTTGGTGAAATCATTAACCAACTTTCCCACTCAAAACGTTGGTTAGTGATTTCATTGACTGGGAGCTGCTTAGTGATTTCACGGAGTTGGTCAATCTGTTTGAGAAAGTTTGTCAGCAAGTTTGCACCAAGGAAAATTTGTTGCAAATTAACTCTAGGGGCTGGGGGGAGATGGTCCAGTTCTGGTCACCCAGTTATGGGAAGGATGTTATCAAGCTGGAGAAGGTTCAGAAGAGATTTACAAGGATGTTACTGGGTATGGAACGTATGAGATGGAAAGAAAGGCTGGATAGGCTGGGACTTTTTTCACTGGAGCGTAAGAGATTGAGAGGTGACCTGATAGAAGTTTATCAAATAATGAGAGGTTTAGATAGAGTTGATGGTCGTTGCCCTTTCCCTAAGATGGGAAATTTCAAGACTACGGGCACATTTTAAAGGTGAGTGGAGAGAGATTTTAAAAAAGACATGAGGCAATGTTTTACACATAGGATGGTTCACATGTAGAGTGAACTTCCTGAGGAAGTGATGGACGCAGGTACAGTTACAATGACTAGATTAGATTCCCTACAGTATGGAAACAGGCCCTTCAGCCCAACCAGTCCACACTGACCCTCCAAAGAGTAACCCACACAGACCCACTTCCTTCTGACTAATGCACCTAACACTATGGGCAATTTAGCCTGGCCAATTCACCTGACCTGCACATCTTTGGACTGTGGGAGAAAACCGGAGCACCCGGAGGAAACCCACGCAGACATGGGGAGAATGTGCAAACTCCACACAGATAGTTACCCAAGGCTGGAATCAAACCTGGGACCCTGGTGCTGTGAGGCAGCTGTGCTAACCACTGAGCCATCGTGCCGCCTCAGTAAAAGACATTTGGATGGATACATGAATAGGAAAGGCTTGAAGGGATGTGGGCCAGGAGCAGGCAGGTGGGATGAGTTTGGTTTGGGATTATGTTTGGCATGAACTGTTGGACCAAAGGGTCTGTTTCTGTGCTGTATGACTCTATAACTCTCTCACTGAACCCAACTCATTCAGTGAAATAGCAGTAATTTACTTGCATACTGTTCATCCACAATGTTTCTGGAACTCGTTGCTGATTACTTGCAAAGTTTGAAACGTAGGCTTAATCCTTTGTATAAGATCTCAAACATCATTGAACAAGTTAAACTGACTGATTCACCTGCTCTCCTCAGAATAAAGATAAGTTTTTTTTTACCATTTTCAAATAGAAATGTTAAAGACTGTCTCCCCACAGGCTACTTAAAGATTATGGGTAGCGAGAGAAACTGATGTTGGAGTCTGTATCCTGGAACATCAGCTGCGTTCTACGTGCCTTAAAAACAGTTTTGTTTTACTACTGCCCTTCAGCCAAGGGTATAATCTAGCCAAAAACAAAACTGAAAAGTGCTGGAAATACACGGCGAGTCTCTCCATACTGGGAAAAGAATAGACAAGTTTACACATGGAGCGCCAACTTTATTAGAATTGGAAGCTTTGTCAAAGGGTCAGCATCTAAAACATGAATAACCCTGAAGTCATAAATAGCTTTTGACCCCAAGTCTAAAGTACATTCCATACTCTGAACTTTCTCTGCTGGAGAAGGATTTTGTCCTGAGGTCGTCATGCGAAACATCATTTCATAATTGTCAGTAACCAAAAAACTCGACCTTGCTTTGAATTTTAAAAATATTTTTAAATAGACAAATTGCAAATTGTCTTTGGCTAAACTTTCTATCCCTCTGGAGTTTGGATCCTTGAGGGAGGGGAAGCTGAATATTGCAAAAAATGTGAAGAGGAAACGGAGATTGAAGTAATAAAATTGTTCCCGAACTGTGTTTGCAAGTTTGAGAGTAGAACAAAGATTTTGACTTGATGCCAACTAATCGACTGTTGCAGCCCTGATCAATGCCTTTGTTACTTTTTGGGCACAACTTCCATTATTTTAATGCTCTCCTGGTTAGCCTCCCATCTGTCATCTTTCTCAGAACTGAAATCATTTAAAATTTTGCTTATACCCTAACTAGTACAAAATAGTGTTCACCCACAACACTAAAACCACCCAGCTCCCAGTCTGACAACACCAAGATTTTAAACTATGCCCTTGCATCCCTCTATCTCTGCAATATCCCACTACTCTTCGAGAAATTTACACTAACCTCTCACCAAGCCCAAATTTTAATTGCTCCACTGCATGTGGCCATTCTGATAGTTGCTGAGATTGTAAGATCTGCAATTAACTAATCTATTAGAATTCAGTGGAGATATAGCAAACAGCGGAAACCCAGAGATGTGGAGCATCTAGATTTCCAAAAGGCTTTTGACAAGGTCACACACACACAACTTCTGCACAAAGGCAATGTATTAGCATGGATGGAGGATTGGTTAACTAACAGGAAGCAAAGAGTTGGGATAAATGAGTGCTTTTCTGGTTGGCAATCAGTGACTAGTGATGTGCCTCAGGGGTCAGTGTTGTGGCATAATTATTCACAATTTACATAGATGATTTGGAGTTGGGGACTACGTGTAGCGTGTCAAAGGTTGCAGATGACACTGAGATGAGTGATAGAGCAAAGTGTGCAGAGGACTGTGAAACTTTGCAGAGGGGTGTACTATGAGTGAGTAGGCAAAGGCCTGGCAGATGGAGTACAATGTCAATAAATGTGAAGTCATCCATTTCGCTAGGAACAATAATTAAAAAAGACTATTATTTGAACAGTGAAAAGAATGCAGTATGCAGATGTGCAGAGGGACCTGGGCGTCCTTGTGCATGAATCACAGAAGATTGGTCTGTAAGTGCAACAGGTAATTAAGAAGGCAAATGGAATTTTGCCCTGCATTGTTAAAGGGATTGAGCTTAAAACCAGGGAGTTGTCGAGGGTGCTGGTGAGGCCACATCTGTGTACAGTTTTGGTCTCTTACTTGAGAAAGGATATACTGGCACTAGGGGTTAGGAGGAGGTTTACTAGGTTGATTCCGGAGTTGAGAGGCTTGGCTTACGAAGAGAAACTGAGCAGACTGGGATTATATTCATTGGAATTTAGATGAATGGGGGGAGATCTTAGGTTGTTGTTGTGTCACTATAGTCTTACCAGACCATAGGGGCTGCTCTCTCATTGGAGAGAAGCAGCTAGTGGTGATTTAACCTAAGGGAAGAGGTTGAGAAGGAGGCTTCATCATGGTAACCTCAAACCGATGATGGGAATTGAACCCATGCTGTTGGCATCACACTGCTCTGCAAACCAACAATCCAGCCAACTGAGCTAACCAATTCCCAAGAAGATCTTATAGAAACATAAAATTATGAAGAGAATAGATAAGATAGATAAAATAGAAGTAGAGAGGATGTTTCCATTGGCAGGTGAACCTAAAACAAGAGGGCATAGCCTCAAAATCAGGGGGAGCAGATTTAGGACTGAAGGGAGAAGGGACTTCTTCACCCAGAAGGTTGTGAATCTGTGGAGTTCTCTGCCTAGTGAATTAGTTGAGGCTTCCTCATTGAATGCTTTTAAAGCTAAGATTTTTTTGAACAGTAAAGGAATTAAGGGTTATGGTGAGAGCGCAGATGAGCAGATCTGAAGCCACAAAAACACCAGCCATGATCTTATTGAATGTTGGGGTGGGCTCGAAGGGCCAAATAGCCTACTCTTGCTCCTAGTTCTTATGTTCTTAATTTTATCCTTAAGCATTAAGGTGCTTCTTAAAACCTACCTCTTGGTCACCTACCTTTATAGCTATATATATGACTGACTCCAATTTTGTTCTAAAACCACCTCCTCTAAAATATCTTGGGATGCTTTGCTTTATTAAGTACATTATGTAAATGCACTATTCTGTTGATAAAGGCTAGGGATTAAGATTATTCCAATACAGACTTGCAGAATACAGAGATGTGACTTTGCAACCATGTCTCAGAAGGAGGTGGAGGTGAGGTCATTGAATAATTTTAAGGTGAAGGTAGGTGGATTCAGGTTAGGCAGAAGAATTAACGATTATCGGGATAGAAGGGAATTCAAAACAAACTAATCAGGCAAATGATCTTCTTGAATGATTTGAGCAGGCTTGAAGGGCTGAATGGCCTACTACTCCTCCCAGTTCGTATTTTCTTATGCAGGGTATCATCTGTGGGAGCTCCTGACACTTTGGAGAGGAAAAATACTGCTGTTCTTGCTATTTTTACAAGATCAGGTTTGCTATTAAATTACTCTGCTTTAATACCAGAAATTAAATTCTTTGACCTTGATCAATGTGCAAGAAAGAAAAAGTAAAAAATAGCTGTTTATGCTTAAATGTACTTTTTTTGGTTACAGCTTTTGAATTTCAAATCTTACACATTGGTTTTTTAATATTCCCCCACATTCTACAGGTCAGATTACTCTTTCTAATATTCTGTTCATGTATGTTAGATCGGGGTAGAAGTAAGGTGGTTTTCTAGAAACAGCTGAAAATGCATAGCAGGCTGGGTAGACCTTTGCATTTATGGGTTTTTCTTGTTATTCATTCTTAAAAAGTGAAATTGATAATAACAAAGTTGGAGTTCCAATAATTACTGTCTAAACTCAGTACAACAAAAATAACCTGTGCAACTTCCCCATAGTTAGAAACAAGAGGCTGTTTAGCCCATCTGATTAATGAGATCATAGCTATTGTACCTTAAAACATGCTACTCAAATTTATTGCTTAATCTTAATATCCTTATATAACAAAAGTTTAATAATCTTGCTTTTGAAATTTCACTTGACACCATAGAGCTTCAATCATTTCAGATTTCCACTGTCCTTCATATGAAGTCCTTTCTGCCATCACCACCAACAACCTATTTTCCTTCATTGCAAAAAATTGGATATATGGAGAGAAATTCTCAAACCTTTTTATTATTTTGCTAATCTCAATTAGATACCTGCCTAATCTGCTGTACTTGAGGGACTTCTTTTATTCACAAGTTCTGGGTGTCACTGACTAGGCCAGCAATTATTGTCCATCCTTATTTGTCCCTGAGAAGTTGATGATGAGCCGCCTTTTTGTCCACTACCTAACAAGATTTTGACACTGTGAAAGTGAAGGAACCACATGTATTTCAAAGTCACGATGGTGCGTTGCAGGTGGTGATGTTCCCATGCACTTGCTGCCTTTGTCCTTGTAAGTGGGAGAGGTCATGGGTTTGGAAGGTACTGTCAAAAGGGCCTTGGCAAATTGCTGCAGTGCATCTTCTAGATGGTGCACATGGCTGGCATTTTGCATCGATGGCGAAGAGCATAAACATTGAAAGTGGTGGATGCAGTATCAAGTGGGCTGCTTTGTCCTGAATAATGTTGAACTTCTTGACTGTTCTTGGACCTGTGCCAGTTCAAGCAAGTGGAGAGTATTTCGTCATATCCTTGACTGGTGCCTTGTCGTCAGTGGATCATACATTAGGGAGACAGAAGTGTTACTCACTGCAGAATTCCTAGCATCGGACTTGCTCTTGTAGCTACTGTATTTAAATGGTTTGTCTCGTTCTGTTTCTGGTTAATAATAACCCCCAGATGATAGTGGGAGATTCAGCAGTGGTAATGCAATTCAATGCCAAGGAGAGATGGTTGAATTCTGTCATGTATGTGGACATTGCGCGGCTGTTTTGTGTGAACATTACTTGCCACTTATGTGGGTATGACTGGATATTGTCCAATTTTATTTTGCTGCACATGGGCACAGGCCATTTCAATATCTAAGGAGTCAACAGTCATGTCAAACATTGTGCAGTGAGGATCCCCACTTCTGACCTCTTAATAATGGTAAGGTCATTGATGAAGCGCTGATCTGTAGAACCACCATCACAACTAACCCCCTCGTGCTCCAACACCTACGCATTTGCAGTCTTGCGGTCTCCCAGTCTGTTCTCCGCCGCCTCCCCCCCCCCCCCCCTCCCCCCCCTCCCCCCCACCGTGTTTCTTTGTCTGATCCCATCCAGCCACTGACCCTATCCCCATAACCTCTCATTAACCATGGCTACTTCATTTATCCTGCACATCCCTGAACACTACAGACAATTTAACATGGCCAGTCTATAACCTGCGCATCTTTTGATTGTGGGAGGAAACCCACACAAGAGGAAACCGTGGAGAATGTGTAAATTCCAGACTTCACTCCAAACTTTCTCCTGAGGGTGGAATTGAACCTTGGTCTGTGGCGTTGAGGCCACAGTTCCAAATACTGAGCTACCATGCAGCCCACAAAAATCAAATTTAAAAAACATTTTCTCAGTGCTGCATTATAGTGTCAGCCTTGAACTCTGATTTGGGGTAGAACTTAAAATCAACAACATTCTTTAACAGTTATGAGAATGTGACTAACTGGACCACAACGAGTCTTTGTTTATGCCCCTTTGTTCTGGATGCAGTCATATGTGGAATTACTTCTCCACATTTACCTTATAAATGCATTATAGTCTTATCTCAGCTCTCCTCTTTGACTCTTTCTGTAGAAAAGATAAGATTTGATTGAAGTTCATCCTGCTCCTTCCTTCACTATTTAGTAACACGCCACCTCCAAACTGTACATGCAAGCACTTGTTTATAAGCTGCTGACTTCAAAATAGACATGTCACCATATGCCTGTGAAGCGCTTCACCTTATCCCACAGGTTCAGATTACTCATTGCAGCATAATACATGAGAATCTTACTCAAAGTTTGGCATGATTGATTATAACAAGCTATTTTTGGTATTATATTTTCTATCTGGGTTGTCCGGGAAGTGATATTACAGTACCAACCTTCGTTAAAGCAGTGGAATTGTCAACTTAGATCATAAAGTTACAAGCTGATCACAAGGTTTGGAGTTGTGAGGTAAGACCTCAATGATGCGGACTTCCCAAGTTGTGAAAAAGGAGAATGAAGGGTGATCCAGAAGGACTGAATATATTTTCGTTTGAAAACTGGCTTTGAACAAAATGATGACTAGATCTTGTAGGATAAAGGGAGGCTGTTTGGCCTACCATTCCTGTGCTGGCTCTTTTAGAAGAGCTAGCTCATTAGTTCTACTGTCCACTCTTCCCCATCATTTCTTTAATTTATATAGCTAATTCTCTTTTGAAAATTAGTACTGAATCTATATCCATTGCTCTTGCAGATTGTCATGACTCATGACTGCTCAGTGAAAATATTATCATCGTTCCTCTTCCTGTCAAATATTTGTGCATGATCTGTTCTCTGGTTACCAATCCTCTGAGCAATTTTTCCTTATTTTTTCTACAAAAACTCTTTTTGGCTTTGAACACAACTATTGAATTTTCTCTTATATCTTCCTTTAAAGAGAATAAACCCACCATTTCCTGTCTCTCCATGTAACTGAAACCCACCTCACTGGTACTATTCTGGTAAATCTCATTTGTAATATTGCTATACCAGAACTTTCCAGGGCAGAGAATTCCAGGACATTCAATCCTTTTTAAGGCAGAACTTCCTTCCTGGCTCAGTTGTAAAAGGCTGAACCCTTAGTCTCAGACTTTGACAGCGTATATCACTCAGCTAGAGGCAACATATTTTCTCCATATCTATTCTGTTAGATCTGAATTTTATGCTTTAGTTCAATCATCTGTCATTGATTTGAAACACTGGAAATAAAAGCCTGGTCAACACTTCCATCTAGACAATCGGTTACATTACCTCTAGGGTATGTACATAGTCCTTTTGGTATAGAGATCAAAAATGCCAGTTTTAGTAACACTTCTTTGTTCTTTTACTCTAATGTTTTTTAACAAAAGCTAACAGACCATTTGTCTTCCTAATTGTTTGCTGTAGCTGCATGTTAACTTTGTGATCATATACAGGGACATTCGGATATTTCCCAGTCTCTCACCATTCAAAAACAATCATTGTCGTACAGCACAGAAACAAAGCCTTTGGCCCAACCTGTCCATGCCAACCAAGTTTACTAAACTAAACTATTCTCTCTGCATTTGTCCCTTTTTTCCCTCTAAATCTTTCCTATCCATGTACCTGCCCAAATATATTTTAAATTTTATCATTTTACCTGCCTGAAACACTTCCTCTGGCAGCTTGTCCCATACACGCTCCACCCTCTGTGAGAAAATGTTGCCCTTCAGATTTTATTTTACTACTTTTACCAAAATGAATAACTATGCACTTGATATTGTATTCCATCTGCCATGTTCTTGTCCCTCTTCAGCCTGTCTGTATTCCTGTGTGGCCTTTTTGCAATTCCCATACAGCTGAGACCCAAGTCCTAAGACCATAAGACGTAGGAGCAGAAGTTAGGCCATTCAGTCCATTGAATCTGCTCCACCATTCAATCATGGCTAATAAGTTTCTCAACCCCATTCTCCTGCTTTCTCCCCACAACCCTTTATCCCCTTGATGCTCAAGAACCTATCTATCTCAGTCTTAAATATACTCAATGACCTGGCCCCCACAGCCTTCTGTGGCAATGAATTCCATAGATTCATCATTCTCTGGCTGAAGAAGTTTCTCCTTTGTCTCTATTCTAAAAGCCTTAGTGTAAAGGGAAGGGAAGATCTATGTCCTCTGGTTCTAGTCTCTCCTACCAATGGAAACATCTTCACAACATCCACTTTGTTCAGGCCATTCACTGTTTTGTATGTTCAATTAGATCCCCCCACATTCTTCTAAACTCAATTGAGTATAGACCCAGAGTCCTTAGACATTCTTCATACGTTAAGCTTTTTTTATTCCTGGGACCATTCTCATGAACCTCCTCTGAATACACTCCAGGGCCACGCTCCTTTCTGAGATATGGGGCCCATAACTGCGCACAATATTCCAAATGTGATCTGATCAGAGCCTTGTAGAGCCTGAGAGGTACATCCCTACTTTTATATTTAAGTCTTCTCAAAATAAATGCCGCCCTTGCATTTGCCTTCCCAACTACTGACTCAACCTGCAAGTTTACCTTGAGAGAATCCTGGACTAGAATTCCCAAATCTCTTTGCACTTCAGAATTTTCTCCCCATTTAGAAAGTAGTCCATGCCTCAATTCTTCCTCCCAAAGTGCATGACCTCATACTTTCTCACATTGTACTCCATCTGCCACTTCTTTGCCCACTCTCCTAACCTATCCAAATCCTTCTGCAGCCTTCCTACCATCTCAATGCTACCTGAATACCTCTCTGTGTATTACCTGCAAACTTAACCAGAATGCCCTCAGTTCCTTTGTCTAGATCGTTAATGTATTGGTCCCAATATTGGACTTGTGGGACACAACTTGTCACTGGCTGCCATTCAGCGAAGGACCCTTTTGTCCCCACTCTCTGCTTTCTGCCAGACAGTCAAACTTCTATCCATGCCAGCACCTTGCCTCTAACCTTATCTTACTCAGTCTCCTCCTGTGCAGCACCTTATCAAAGGCCTTGTTAAAGTCCAGATAGATAACATCCATTGGCTCTCCTTGGTCTAATCTGCTTGTTACTTCCTCAAAGAATTCTAGCAGATTTGTCAGGCTTGACCTCCCCTTGATGAAACCATGCTGACTCTGCACTTCCAAGCATTCAGAAATCTCGTCCTTCACAATGTATTCTAGGATCTTACCCATGACTGAGGTTAGGCTAATTGGTCTGTAATTTTCTATCTTTTGCCTTGCTCCCTTTCTAAACAGGGGTGTCACATTAGTGATTTTCCAGTTTGGGACCCTCCCTGATTCTAGTGATTCCTGAAAAATCACCACTAGCTATCTCTTCAGCTTTCTCCCTTAGAACTCTGTGGTGTAGTCCATCTGGTCCATGTGATTTATCCACGTTCAGGCCATTCCATTTTCTCTCACTGTCTCCTTTGTGATGGCCACCATACTCAGCTCTGCTTCCTCACTATCTTGAATTCTTGGGATATTACTTGTGTCTTCCACTGTGAAGACTGACACAAAGTAATTATTCAGTTCCTCAGCCATTTCCTTGTTCCCCACCACTATGTCTCCAGCAGCCTAATATATACTTTTGCCTGTCTTTTGCCCCTTTTTTTTATACATATATAAACTCTCTTACTGCCTTTCTTTATATTACTGGCTAGCTTACCCTCCTATTTAATCTACTCCCTCCTTATTTCTTATTTTTTTTGTTGACCTCTAAGTCTTTGTAAGCTTTCCAATCCTCTGGTTTCCCACTGCCCTTTGCCACATTGTTATTTCTCATTTGCTTTTATGCTATCCCTGACCCCTCTAGTCAGCCATGTTTGCCTCATCCTCCCTGTACCATGCTTCTTTTTCCTTGGGATGAATCTCTGCTAAGTTTCCTGAATTACTCCCAGAAACTTCTGCCATTGCTGTTCCACTGTCTTTTCTGCTAGGCTCCTCTCCCAGTCAGTTCTACCCAGCTCCTCCTTCATACCTCTATACTTGCCTTTATTCAGCTGTAGTACTATTATCTCTGATTCTATCTACTCCCTGTCAAATTGCAGAGTATATTATGATCACTGCCTCCTAAGGGTTCCTTCATCTCGAGCTCCCTAATGAAGTCTGCCTCATTGCACAATGCTAAATCCAGTATCGCCCATTCAAAGCTGCCTGTTTTCTGTCTGTTAACTAATTGTCATCCATGTTAGTATATTACTCCAAATTCTCATTTTGTGTACTAAGAGGTCATTGGTCCAAACTAGTAAAAAGCAAATTTAGGACTGAAGTTTTTTCATAAACACATAGCGATCAACACAAGTGGAATTCCAAACATAAGAATGGAAACAATAAAGGTCATTCAAATATCATCTCGTGAAACAACAACAGAGGAGCAAAATGTTTAGGATCTTGCCAAAGCAATGAATTGTGATGAGCCGAATGACTTCCTTCATCTGTCATGCTGTTGGGATGTTAACTTGGATTATGGGCTCATGTCTCTGGAATGGGACTTGAACCCAAAATGTTCAGATTAGGGATTTTACCTCAAGGAGACAAAACTGAAGGAGCTGATGAACAAAGAGGATCTTTTTATATAAAGCAATATCTGTGAGGTGACTGGGGAGTTTTGATCATTGTGCATTCCTAGCTAGTCTTATGTGATTGCCATTGTGCAAGTTTCTCCCCAGCTTTGTTCTTTCCATCTTTGTAACAAGGGAGAGAAGGCTAGAATTCCTTCCAGAGTAAAGAGCGTGAGAAATAAATAGCTGCTGTGCTTCGCCTTCGCAACAGCTGTTGGGCCACATGCTGTGAATTCAGAACATAAGCTGCGTCTTGAAAATCATTAACTTTCTCAGTGGCTCATAATATTTTAAGAAACAAACTCTGGACATGTATCCTTAAAGGAGAGATTAAATAGCCTTGTTCCCAGATTCACCAGTCGCTTCTTAAGTAATGGTTTTCACAGATTTCCTCCTTTTGTTTGTTCCTACTATTTAACTTGTTTAAAGCAAATGTGTAAAATCTTGTAATTTTTTTCATTTCAACCTTTCTCTTAGTCCTGCCCTGCTCCTACCATTATTACTCCTTCTGAATCCCTGACATAATCAAAATTAAGGGGATATGTTTAAGCATTGAATATTGTTATGCTGCTTTTTGAAAATTTCAGTCTTGGAAAATAGGCATGGCTGACAAAGGCTGCATTTATTTTCTATACCTAATTGACCTTGAGAACTGAGCCTCCCTCTTCAACCATTAGTCCATGTCACTAAAGTACTCCCACAACACTATTAGAGAGGGAGTTCCAGGATTTAGTCCCAGCCACAATAAAGGAACAGTAATATTTATCCAAGTAGGGATGGTGAGAGACTCTGGCAGAAACCTGCAGATGGTGGTCTGCTCATGAACCTTCTTGTTTTGTGATTTAGAGACTGAGAATTTTGATAATATCAATTGTATAAGTTTGTCCAGAACAGCCGAACCACAGAACAAAGCCTGCACTCAATCAGGGAAATTCAAAACTGCTCTGTGAAAACAATATTTTAGTAAGCAAATGTCAATCTCTGAAACAGGCCTGCCAAAGGAGATGGTGAGAAAGTCATAATTGATTTATTTCCAAAAATGATATTTTGGGGTGCGTTATATGAGCAATTTTTGGCATGTTGTTGTAACTGCAACATTACACAGACTATTAAAACACCTGAAACAGGTCATTTGGCCCAACAGTCTGTGCTGGTATTTATGTTCTGCATGAACCTTATTTCATCTGAGCAGCATAATCTTCTGTTTATTCCAGAGATGGAAGTCCAGTCAAAGGCACAGTTGCCAGCAGTTAGTGATGCAAATTAGGAATGTACCAGAAAAAAAACTGGAAGAGGACAGAAATTTTGGAAATTGTTGGGGCTTGAGGAAATTAGTTACAGAGTAGGGAGGGGTGAGACCAAGGAGGAATTTGCACGTACAAGAGTTTTAAATCTTGGTGATGGTGGGCCAGGAGCTGATATTGGACAGTCATAAAGGGTTGTTAAGTGAGTGGAACTTTGGTGTAAGTTAGAATACAGGCAGCAAATTGTTTGGATGAGTTCAAGTTTAAGAAAGGAGGGGTGTGGGAAGCATGCATTAAATCTTGATGATAAATGC